>NC_057861.1:532927210-533047210 GCF_019393635.1 Dromiciops gliroides
AGGGCTCACATCTTATACTAAGAACAACTCATTTTTAGATAGTATTTTTTTTGTTTGTTTCTTTTTTTGTGGGGCAATGAGGGGTAAGTGACTTGCCCAGGGTTATACAGCTAGTGTCAAGTGTCTGAGGCCGGATTTGAACTCAGGTCCTTCTGAATCCAGGGCTGATGCTTTATCCACTGCACTACCTGGCTGCCCCTAGATAGTGTTTTAAAGTTTAGAAAAGCTCTTCCTCTTCCCTCAGTTGTTTGAGGTGCTGGTATTATTCCCATTTTGCACATGAGAAAACAGCCTCACAGAGGTGAAATGATTTACTCCAAGTCTGGTGCTCTTTCCATGGAGCCATACAGAGTCTTTATTTCTGCATATCTCCCAGAGTACCTAGCAAGAGCCAGCCTTACATGCATTCATGATTATTTATTGATCATTCCCTATATACGCAAAACATTATGCTAGGCATGGGGGAATCTATGAAGGTGATTAAGATACAAACCTTCCCTCTTTTGTTGTTGTTTAGTCATTTCATTTATATACAGCTCTTCATGTCTCCATTTGGGTGGTGTTGTTTTTTGGCAAAGATACTGGAGTGGTTTGTCATTTTCTTCTCCAGTTCATTTGACAGATGAAGAACTGAGGCAAACAGGGTTAAGTGACTTGCCTAGGGTCACACAGCTAGAGTCTGGGGCCATATTTGAACTCAGGAAGATGAATCTTCCTGACTCCAGGCCCAGCACTATATTCACAGATGGATTCAATTCAACAGGCACTTATTAAGTGCCTACCATGTTTCAAACACTCTGCTAGAGGGTGGCGATACAAAAATAAAAACAGAAATGGAAGGGTTCCCACTATGAAGGAACATATTAAACTGGGGGATGGGGCAGGGAATGAAGGGAAGATCAGGAGTGGATGCAACACGTAAGCAAATAAGTATATGGAGTCCTTATAAACTCTGGACTTATACTAGCAGGTAGGGTCTCCTCTTTGGGATTTTAAGGAGCAAGCCTAAGGCGTTATGAAGTTTTCTCTAATGCTATAAGGTTGAGCCCCAATTTAAATGCATTCCCCTCCATATTTATCACCAGTTAATATTTCTTTAATATTGTCTAAATGAGAGGTATCAAACTCAAATAGAAATGAATCCCTGTGGACCATGTATTAGAAATAAATTAATGTCATCTGTGTTGTATTGTATTTTTATTTATTTCATTAAACATTTTCCAATTACTTTTTTTGCGGGGCAATGAGGGTTAAGTGACTTGCCCATGGTCACACAGCTTGTAAGTGTTAAGTGTTTGAGGTCTGATTTGAACTCAGGTCCTCCTGAATCCAGGGCCAGTGCTTTATCCACTGCACCACCTAGCTGCCCCCTCCAATTACATTTTTTTTTTTTTTTGCGGGGCAATGGGGGTAAAGTGACTTGCCCAGGGTCACACAGCTAGTAAGTGTCAAGTATCTGAGACCGGATTTGAACTCAGGTACTCCTGAATCCAGGGCTGGTGCTTTATCCACTGCGCCACCTAGCCGCCCCCCCCCCCAATTACATTTTAATCTGATTCCAGTGGCCCTTAGGAATTTTGCAGGCTGCTTGCAGCTGTGAATTTGACACCTCTGTTCTATACCATTGAGTAGTGTCTCACAATCAATTTAACCAGTTAATTTATTAACCAATTAATATCAATTAGCTCTTACAAAGGGCTATTTACAGAAAATCCGTATCAAGAACTAAAGTACAGAAACTTTGTCTCCCTGCCAAACAGGGGCACACTCTCCCTTCTACCATCTTGGTCCCTTGGGAGAATGAACTCAGACTTAAAGTGGTTGCTACAAAGAATTAACCCCACCAAGTTCATATATAAATGTGGCATTGCTGATGGATGGTGTCACTCCCTTGGTTGTAGGACATGGCATCTTGGTGGTTGGGTCTGGTCACTTCTGGGATGGATCAAACAGGTTTCTTCTGAGTTGTGCTCTTTTCTAGCTGCCGGATGTTCGGTGGATCTTCCTCTCTTTCCAGATCTCACAGTGACCTATATAGAGGAGAGAAATAACAAATGAAAGGTGACCCCATCCGAAACACCACTTGGGTAGGAGGTCATGTATCCCTGCTTTTCCCAACACGGGCCTTCTAGAATTCAGAGGGTTATCTCTATACCTTGTGGCCAGTAGGAAAGAAAGGGAGCAAGTTCTCCTTTGAATCCTTTTGTATGCACCCTCAGTTCTGGCTAATCAGCCAACCAAAAACCCCTTCTTCACCATGGAGAAGAAACAGTTGCATAACACCTGAGCATGTTCTTTTTTTGTAAATAGTATTTTATTTTTTCCAATTACATGTAAAGATAGTTTTCAACAATTTTAATAGGATTTTGAGTTTCAAATTTTCCCCCTCCCCAAGACAGCAAGCAGTCTGATAAAGGTTATGCATGTGCAATCATGTTAAACATATTTCCACATTGGTCATGTTGTGAAATAAAAAAACAACAAAAAGGAAAAACCATTAAAAATAACAAAAAAGAGAAAATAGTATGCATTGATCTGCATTTAGACTCTAGTTCTTTCTCTGGTTGTGGAGAGCATTTTCCATCTTTAGTCTTTTGGAATTGTCTTGGATCATTGTATTGCTGAGAAGAGCTAAGTCTGTCATAGTTGATCATTGCACAGTGTTGCTGTTATTGTGTACAAAGTTCCTCTGGTTCTGCTCACTTCACTCAGCATCAGTTCAGGTAAGTCTTTCCAATTTTTTTCTGAAATCCACCTGCCTGAGCATGTTCTGAAGAAGAGAATTGTTATTTCAAGTCAACATGCATTTCCTAGAGCAGACTCACCAAATGCCTATGCTTCCAGGATTGGGCTCTATATTGCTAGTCTCCCCTCCCCACCCCAAATTTCTTTATTTATCAGAAGAGGAAACTGAGAAGGGGAGAGAACAGTAACAACATAGGATTGGAGTAGGCTTCACAGAGGAAGTTATACCTGAGCTAAACCTTGAAGGAAAACCAGATTCTGAGAGACAGGAATGGAGGCAGCACTCTATAAATGAGAAAGACAGAGTTTGTGGGAATATACAGATGATAGAAATGGAATGTAGAGTTCTTGAAAGTAGAAAACAAAGGTAGAAAAGTAGATGGGAGGGGCAGCTAGGTGGCGCAGTGGATAAAGCACCGGCCCTGGAGTCAGGAGTACCTGAGTTCAAATCCGGCCTCAGACACTTAACACTTACTAGCTGTGTGACCCTGGGCAAGTCACTTAACCCCAATTGCCTCACTAAAAAAAAAAAAAAAAAAAAAAAGTAGATGGGAGCTAGATACAGGAGAGAGAGAACTGACAGAGAAGTGATGGACTCAAGATACATAATGAAATATACCGTTTTGGTCAGCCAATGTGGGAATATGTTTTACTTGATTATCTATTTTTTTTTTTTGCTGGGCAATGAGGGTTAAATGACTTGCCCAGGGTCACACAGCTAGTAAGTGTCAAGTGTCTAAGGCCGGATTTGAACTCAGGTCCTTCTGAATCCAGGGCCAGTGCTTTATCCACTGTGCCACCTAGCTGCCCCTTGATTATCTATTTTGTTGGAGGGTTTTTCTTTTTCTTTTTCCTTTCTTTCTTTCTTCTTCTTCTTCTTCTTCTTCTTCTTCTTCTTCTTCTTCTTCGCAGGGCAATGAGGGTTAAGTGACTTGTCCAGGGTCACAAGCTAGTAAGTAAGTGTCAAGTGTGTGAAGCCAGACTTGAACTCAGGTCTTCCTGAATCCCGGGCCAATGCTTTATCCACTGTGCCACCTAGCTGCCCCCAGGGTTTTTCAGCATTAAATTTGGGGGGGGGGGGAGCAGTGCAATGAGGGTTAAGTGACTTGTCCAGGGTCACACAGATAGTAAGTGTCAAGTGTGTGAGGTCAGATTTGAACTCAGGTCCTCCTGAATCCAGGGCCGTTGCTTTATCCACTGTGCTACCTAGCTGTCCCTTTGATATTAAATATTGAAACAAAGTCAAAAGGTTGAAAAAATAATAGAAGAAATTATAAGGTATCTTGTATATACATATGTATGTGTGTATATGTGTTTGCATGCATATATATGTACACACATATACATATACATACACACACACACGCACATACATATATATAAACCTGGAAAACAGAGCAAGAAGATAATTTGAGAATCATTGAGTCCAGTGATTTGAAAACAATTTGAAAACAATGGCCAAAGAAGAACCAAGAAATCATAAAGAAAACTCTTCAGATCTTTAGAACCAGAGGGCTAAGTGAAAATAGAAAGAATTCAGCAGTCACCTCCTAAAAAATTCCTAATGAACATTATAGCCAAAATACAGAATTTTCAGGTAAAAAAAATGCCAGTGGTCAGAAAGAAAGAATTAAGTACTGAGGAGCCACCACCAGGATCACACAAGATTTAGCAACCACCATAT
Organism: Dromiciops gliroides; assembly: GCF_019393635.1. Lineage (NCBI taxonomy): Eukaryota > Metazoa > Chordata > Mammalia > Microbiotheria > Microbiotheriidae > Dromiciops > Dromiciops gliroides. The sequence goes on from NC_057861.1 coordinate 532,931,640, forward strand.
GAAGAAGAGGAGAGATTGGAATATGATATTCCAGAAGGCAAAAGATACAGGTTTATAACCTAGAATAACTTATCCAGCAAAACTGAGTATAATCCTACAAGGAAAATGTTGACTTTTATTGAAAAAGGATTTCCAAGAATCTTGATGAAAAGACTAAAGCTAAATAGAAACTTTGAAATCCAAACAAGGAGTCAAACAAAACACAAAAAGGTAAGTATGGGGACAGCTAGGTGGCACAGTGGATAAAGCACTGGCCTTGGATTCAAGAGGACCTGAGTTCAAATCCAGCCTAAGACACTTGACATTTACTAGCTATGTGGCCCTGGGCAAGTCACTTAACCCTCATTGCTCCAAGAAGAAGAAGAAGAAGAAGAAGAAGAAGAAGAAGAAGAAGAAGAAGAAAAGTACTTTCTAAATACTATTTAATGGGGCAGCTACATGGCACAGTGGATAAGGCACTGGCCCTGGATTCAGGAGGAACCGAGTTCAAATCCGGCCTCTGACTCCTGAATCCAGGGCCAGTGCTTTATCCACTGCACCACCTAGCTGCCCCCCCCCCCACTCTTTCTACCTCTTTCTCTGAGAACTGTAATTAAATCAACCCAATCATGGCCTCTGGAAAGAAGTAAGTCAACTTCTCTTTTGTTCCATCCACCATTCCTGTGACTTCCTAGACTAAGCCACAGCCTTCCTCCTGTTCCCTTCAAAGGTAGGAATTGCAGTTTCCTTTTGGGGGGGAGGGGTGGGCCAGATTCCCAATACCTAACCCCAACATACATAAACCCTGTCAGTATATTAGTCAACCCATTTAGACACACCTATTTTACATAGGCACACAACTTAAATTCTAGCAAAAGAGGAAAATATAAGGGGAAGGATGGCTATAAAGAAAGGGTTTCAAATAAAGATGAAGTCATAGCAGGGAGCTAGTTGAGGTGGAGCCTCAATTGGTTTCCATGAGTCTGGGAAACACTCATCTAATATTTGAGGTTAAGGTGGGGTAAATGAGTAGCTGAGTTGTTTTTTTTTTTTTTTTTGCGGTGGCTCCCTGGATTTTTCCTCATTCTCCTTAACACAAGCCTCTTAGAGTTTGTCTTCCCAGAATCCATGGTCTTATGGTCTTCCTGGCACTCCTCCTGGGAAGACACATGTGATTTGGAACGGGAAGTTCGAGAACTTGAATCTCCAGACCTAGAGTAAACCATATACAAGACCTCTTCCCCCAATAACCAGTGCTTGGGTTTAAAAAAAAATCAACTTCACAAGTACAGAATGGGGAGAAGTTACTTTGTAGAAAAGACCCAGAGGTTCTAGTAGATAGGATGTGATTACTGAGCCTCTTTTGGCTGTCTTTGGAAAGTTATAATGATTTCAAAGGACAGTGATGAAGAATGCCATCTACCTCCTGACAGAGAGGTGATAGACTTGGGGTGCAGAATAAGACATAGGGTTTTATACACAGCTAATGCAGGAATTTGTTTTGTTTGACTATATATATTTGTTATAAGAGTTTTCTCTTCCTTTTCCCAATGGTGAGGGGATGGAGAGAAAATAGATTTTGTTCATTGAAAAAAAAAGAAATTAGAAAAAAGAAAAATTAGAGTGAATGGGAGAGGTGCCATAGAACTAGAAATGGGGAAATATGTGGGAGCTCACTTGGAATCAATGGTCCGGGGCAGCTAGGTGGCACGGTGGATAAAGCATCAGCCCTGGATTCAGGAGGACCTGAGTTCAAATCCGACCTCAGACACTTGACTACCTGTGTAACCCTGGGCAAGTCACTTTACCCTCATTGCCCTGCAAAAAAAAGAAAAGAAAAGAAATTATCCACAAGTAGAATGAACTACTTCAGTGGGTCATCAATTTGTTTTCTTTTCTTTTTCTGTTTGTTTGTTTCTTTGCAGGGCAATGAGGGTTAAGTGACTTGACCAGGGTCACAGAGCTGGTAAGTGTCAAGTGTCTGAGTCTGGATTTGAACTCAGGTCCTCCTGAATGCAGGGCTGGTGCTTTATCCACTGTGCCACCTAGCTGCCCCTGGTCATCAATTTCCAATCAATGGAGTTCTCTAAAATGAGATAATATTTTCAACTTAACATAGTGCCTGGCACATAGTAGGTGTTTAATAAATGTTTGTTCCCTTTCCCTTTCCTTCTAAGGAGAGCTATATGGTGTATTGTAGCTCTGGAGCTAGAAGGGACCTCAGAGGCCAATTAGTCCAACCCTTTCATTTTATATTCGAGAGAACTGAGGCACAGGAAAGTTGTGCCTTGCCCAAGGTCACACAGGGAATAAATATCAGGTAGGATATGAACCCAAGATGTCTGACTCCAGAGTCTCTTCCCAGAATCTCACTGACTACTAGCCAGAAAGTCACATCTTTCTTAGATGAGGGACTGAACTAGATGGGCTCTGAGATGCCTTAAAACCTAAAGACCCCATGAATTTGTAGTTTAAAGAGCCATTATGGGGGGGGGACAGATAGGTGACACAGTGAATAAAGCACTGGCCCTGAATTCAGGAGAACCTGAGTTCAAATCTGGCCTCAGACACTTGACATTTATTAGCTGTGTGACCCTGGGCAAGTCACTTAACTCTCATTGCCCCACAAATAAAAAAAGAAAAAAAAGTCATTATGGGTTATTAAGGAAAACTAGAGGGAAATTTCCTAACCTCTAAATTCAGGGAAGGAATCTCTCCCCTGCCCCCCAACACATCCTTTGGTTCCCCTCTGTCTCCAACAAAGAAAGAAATTTGAGTTGTAGGAACCACAGAACTAATCTGGGAAAGTATTTACAATAGTCTTTTTTAAATAAAGAAAAATTCATTATTTAGAGTTTTCTATGTGCAAGCCCTATGCCAGGTGCTGAGAGTGCAAAGACAAAAATAAAATAATCCTTTAGGAACCACTTGGAGGAATGAGGGAGCTGGAATACACCTGTACACCTACAAGCATACTACCAGGTAAGGAGTGAAGGGGTAAGGGGAGAGATCAGACAAAGTGCTTTAGAGGGCTTGGACAACTGAAGGGATCAGGAAAGGCTTCACAGAGTCAGCATATGAGTTGAGCCTTAAAGTAAGGAAAGGAATCCAAAAGACGGAGATGAGAAGAGAATGAATTCCAGGGGTGAGAGATGATTTATGCAAATACACAGAAGAACTTAATGGCATTTGGAATTTAATAATTATGTCCTTTTTAATCCTTTAAATAAAGCTATTTTTCTTATTACATTATATGGTTCATGAGTGTCTCTTTGTGTCCTGAGCCTGAATCACTATATTGGCCTAAAGCTAGGCCTCTCCCAGAACAGCCTTTGGTGATTATTTCCTTTTTTTTTTTTTTTGGGGGGGTGAGGCAATTGGGGTTAAGTGACTTGCCCAGAGTCACACAGCTAGTAAGTGCTAAGTGTCTAAGGCCGGATTTGAACTCAGATCCTCCTGACTTCAGGGCTGGTGGTCTATCCATTGTGCCACCTAGCTGCCTGATTATTTCCATTTTTAAAAAGCATTTTAGGCAATTTGATAAGCATGAAGTGTTTTTTTAAAATAAAATTTTATTTATATCTTTTGTTTTTACATCACTTAAATTCTTTCCTGAATCCTTTTTTCTCCCCTCTTCCAGAGAGCCATTCCATATAATAAAAAATATTTTAGGTCAGTTTCCACTTTACAAATTTTTATTTTTAATAGTAATAAACATTTTTTTTTTTTTTCGGTTAGGCAATTGGGGTTAAGTGACTTGCCCAGGGTCACACAGCTAGTAAGTGTTAAGTGTCTGAGGCCTAATCTGAACTCAGGTACTCCTGAATCCAGGGCCGGTGCTTTATCCACTGCGCCACCTAGCTGCCCCGTAATAAACATTTTTATTTAAAGTTTTGAGTTCCAAATTCTATCCCTCTTTCCTTCTCCCCTCCCTGGGGTGGTAAGCAGTCAGATATAGGTTATACGTGTGCAATTATATAAAACATTCCCATATTAGTCATTTTGTATGAGAAAACTTGAGTAAAAGAAACAAAATGAAAGTGAACAATAGCCTGCTTCAGTCTGTGTTCAATCAATATCAGCTCTTTGTTTGGAGGTGGAGAATATGCTTCATCATTATTTCTTCAGGATTGTCTTGGATCATTGTGCAGCTGAGAATATTTAAATCATTCACAGTTCTTCATTGAACAATCTTGCTGTCTCCATGCACAGTGTTCTCCTGGCTTTTGTTCACTTCACAATACACCAGTTCATATAAGTCAATAAAGAATATTTTTAAGAAAAGAAAAAGAGAAAAGCGGTCAAAGCTATCAATACATTTTTTGTTTTTTAATTTTTTGGTGTGAGGCAATTGGGGTTAAGTGACTTGCCCAGGGTCACACAGCTAGTAAGTGTTAAATGTCTGAGGGTGGATTTGAACTCAGGTCCTCCTGAATCCAGGGTCAGTGCTCTATCCACTGCACCACCTAGCTGCCCCAATACGTTTTTTAAAAAATCTGAAAATATATGCAATGTTCTACACCTGTGGGCCTCCCATCTCTTCAAAGGAGGGAGAAGAAAGGGGAGGGATTTTCTCCTAGCTCTTTTTTTATCAGTTGTTTTAATTTTCGTTTAGCTTATTAGTGATCTGGAGCATTTTTATATGGTTGTTTGCAATCCTTCTTTTGAAAACCATCCATCCCTGTTAATCTCTTGGATAATGGTTTCTTGTCATATATTTGCGTGTCAAAGGAAGAGGGTTAAGGAAAAACCATCAGATTTAGCAATTAAAAGATTCCTCTTGTCCTTTGTGAAACAATTACACTTGATGGGGTAATTTTTGAGCAGAGGAGGGACATGGCCAGACCTGTATCTTACAAAAAAATTACTTTGGCATCTGTGTGTGGGATGGAATAGAAAGGGGAGTGATTAAAGGTGGCAGAAAGTTGGAAGGCTATTAAATTTTTTTAAAAAATTTAAAAATTTAAAAATAATAATACAGGTGAGTGGCAATGAGAACTTCAACTAGAGAGGAAGCAATGGAAGGAGAGAAGGGAAAATGAATATCAGAGGGGTTGTACAGGAATTGACGTGGGAGGAATTGACATCTGGTTGGATAATAAGGGATGAGGAAGAAAGGAAGTCAAGGATGCCTCTAAGATTGCAAGCCCAAGTTCTTCCAGAAGCTTGTAATGACTAGTCTTGGTTCCTGAGAACAGAAGAGTAAATACATTTTCTTCCTCTCATTGGGGAGGGGGGGAGGGGAAGATTGGAAGGAAAGGTGATGGTGTCCTCAACAGAAAGAGGGAAGTCTGGAGGTGGGAGATGTAACTTAGTGTAACCAGTGGGGCGGGGGGCGGTATGTGAGTGGAGATAAGGAATTCCATCAGTTCAGGGGAGAGATTACAGCTAGATATATAGATCTGGGAGTCATCTGGGTAGATGTTATTATTTAACCTGTGGAAACAGATGAGCTCACTCAGGGAGAATGTATATAGGGAAGGGGTTCTTAACCTGGGTGATATGAACTTGTTTTTTAAAAAAATATTTTGATAATTGTATCCAGAGCCTTATTGCAGTTTTAAACCTTAGTGGCTTAAAATGTATTTCAACATAAGCTGTTTCCTTTGTAATATTACATGTCTTATTTTATGAATTTAAAAACATTAGTCTGAAACCTGGAAAGACTTACATGAACTGATTTGAAGTGAAGTGAGCAGAACCAGAATTCCAAAGGACTCATGAATAAAAATGCTATTCACATCCAGAAAAAGAACTGATGAAGTCTGAATGTAGATCGAAGCAAACTATTTTTCGCTTTCTATATTTTTGTGTGTTTTGGGGGGACTTCGTTTTCTTTTACAACATGACTAATATGGAAATATGTTTTACATGATTTCACATATATAACCTCTATCAAATTGCTTACCATCTCAGCGAAAGGGGTAGAACAGGGAGAGAATTTGAAATGCAAAATTAAAAAAAACCCAAATGTTAAAAATAGTTTTTACATATAATTGGGGGAAAAGTAAAATATTATTTTAAAAAGACATTATACTGAGAAGAGTTCCATAGACTTCCCCAGACTACCAAGTGGGTCTAAAACACAAAAGTAATTAAGAACCCCTGATATAAAGAGAAGAGGATCCAAGACAGAGCTTTGAAGCATAACCATACTTACACAGTGGGAGGTAGATGAAAAACCAGCAAAAGGAACTGAGGAGGCATCAGGCAGGTAGGAAAAAAATCTGATGATAATAGTATCCTAGAAACCAGGATATCCAAGATAGACTTAGAGCTAGAAGCGACCTTTGAGGTCATCAAATCCAATTCCCTCATTTCATAAATGAGCAAACTGAGCCTCTGAGAAGTTATCTGCCCACGGTCATGCAGCTAGTACATATCTGAGGTAGGATTTGAACTCTTGTCTTCTTGACGTAAAAAGTTCAGGACTCCGGGCAGCTAGGTGGCACAGTGGAGAGAGCACCGGCCCTGGAGTCAGGAGGACCTGAGTTCAAATCCAGCCTCAGACACTTAACACTTACTAGCTGTGTGACCCTGGGCAAGTCACTTAACCCCAATTGCCACACTAAAAAAAAAAAATTAAAATTAAAAAAGTTCAGGACTCTATCCCTTATACTACCAAGCTTCCTCTCAAGAAGAAAGTGATGATCAATAATGTCCAAAGCTACAGAAAGGGCAAGAAGGAAGGAAACTGAGAAAAAGCCATTGAATGTAGCAATTAGGTCTCCATAATCTTTGAGGAAGCAGTTTTAGTAGCATGGTGAAGTTGGAAACCAGATCAGAAGGGATTGAGAAGTGAGTGGGTAGTTAGGAAGTAGAGGCAGTGTATTATACTCTTTCTAGGAATTTAACAGTGAAATGAAGGAGAGATATAGGATGCTAGTTTCAGGGTATGGCAAGATAAAATGAAAGGGTTTTTTTTTTTTAACGTTGGAGAAATGTGAATATATTTGTAGATAGCAGGGAAGGAAACAAGAGGATAGGGAGAAAAGAATATGTGTGGTTGAGAAGGAATGGTCAATAGGCATGTTCCCAGAAAAGTTGGGAGGAGATGGAATCAAGGACACAAGCAGGGTTAGTCTTGATAAGGAAAAAGGGCTACCTCATCTTCATCTTTTTTTTTTTTTTTTGTGGGGCAATGGGGGTTAAGTGACTTGCCCAGGGTCACACAGCTAGTAAGTGTCAATTGTCTGAGGCCGGATTTGAACTCAGGTCCTCCTGAATCCAGGGCCTTTATCCACTGTGCCACCTAGCCGCCCCCTCATCTTCATCTTCTGAGGAGGTAAGGAGGAGAGGAAAGGTGAAGATGGAGGGAGGTTTTGAATAGGGGAAAAACTCAGGATGAATGTTTGACACCTCCTTGGGTAACATACCAGATGAGATTATCTGCCCAAAGAAAGAGGTCTTGGGCTGATTCCAGAGGCTTGAAGAGAGAGAAGATGTAGAACAGCAGTGGTGAGGAGTATGACAAAAGACTTCATTTTAAATGAATGAAAGGATTGCTTTGAATCAATGACAACTCAGCTGAGGTCGGATAACATGAATATGAAGTGGGTCCTCTGCAGAGTTTTAAGACTTCCTCTAATAGCTTTCAGCAGCCTAGGAATAGGAGCAGAGAAGGCAGATATTGGGGGTAATCCAAGGTTAAGGGTTGGTAGGGCATGGTCAGGGGAGGGATAAGGAGCAAGAGATTCAAGTATGAAGTGTCTTGTTGAACTGGTCAACTACTGGGTCAGGACTGAAGGGAGGAAAGGGAGGCCAGAATGAGGCTGACAGACTGAGAGAAGAGGGAGGAATGAAGGAAATGGAAGTCATGGTGAGGATGGATAAATAGATTTAGGAGGAGGGGCAGCTAGGTGGTGCAGTGGATAGAGCACCGGCCCTGGAGTCAGGAGGACCTGAGTTCAAATCCGGCCTCAGATACTTGACACTTACTAGCTGTGTGACCCTGGACAAGTCACTTAACCCCAATTGTCTCAACAACAAAAAAATAGATTTAGGAGGAATAAGACAGAGAGATAAAGGGAAGGACAGGTGATTTTGATCAAAGAGGAGAAGTTCAGAGTTCAAGATTTGCCCCTTTCCTGTTAAGGAACCTGCCCTCTTCCAGAGAAGGTTAGGGTGGCAGCAGCCCCAAGGTCCTTGAAACTCTGCCCTGGTTTGGGAATGGGCCCAGGTCTTTTTGGGAAGGTCATTCCTACCCAAGTTAATCCATAGACCAAGGAAGAACACTTCACTAAGAGTCACAGGACCTGAGTCTTAATCCCAGCTCCATTTCTTGTGTGGTCTTGGGGACCTTAGTTTTCTTAACTTTCTGGAAGGGCTGTTATTGTATTGACTCTGAGGTCACTTCTGGCTCTAAATCAATGATCCTAGGAAGAGACCATAGAAATTGTATAGTCCAACCCCTTCAAGAGGACACTGCATGGGGTAGCTAGGTGGCCCAGTGAATAGAGCACTGGCCCTGGATTCAGGAGGACCTGAGTTCAAATCCAACCTCAGACACTTGACACTTACTAGCTGTGTGAACCTGGGCAAGTCACTTAACCTTCACTGCCCTGCCAGAAAAAAAAATAAAGCAAAAATAAAAAATAAAAAAAAGAGGACACTGCAGCCCAGAGAAAAGTATTTGTCCAAAGGCACCTGGGGAATGAGCGGCAGATTGGACTATAACTGATGCATCCAGCCCCGGGGGTCCAATTCTGAGCTTCCAAGGCCAGGCTATCAGAGTCCCACTTGGGAGGGTTAAGGAAAGAGGCTGTTCTCTAGTTCTGGCCTAGGCAACCAGTCATTCCAGCTCTGAGGCTCTCTACTCCAGAGACAATGAGGCGAGCAAATGTGCCTCTTTTGTTCCAAACCCAAAGTGTTGGCTTGTTGTTGTGAATCGGACAGAAACCCTGCTACAAGTTTACACTGATCCCTTTGTTTCCGCATCCTCTGGGAGAGCTCGACCTACAAGGCTCTGGAATGCTGGGACAATGGCCAGGCCTTAATTAGGCTGGGTGAGGAACCAGGGTTGCCTGTGGCGGGAACGGATCCTGCACCAGCTACTTCTGAGGGCTACTGGGGCGAGAGAAATGAGGACTGGGAATGGGGACAGAGGTTTGGAGAAAAGAACTGAGGCCGAGGTGTGAAGGTGCATGTTGATGAGGGACACCTTGGTGGCCAGACTAGGCAGGATATCACTTCCCCTGGAAACAGGGGATGCTTCAGAGGGCCCATGCAAGGCACTGGAGGAGGGTTGGGGTGAGTATTGAGATAGGAAGTGGCCACTAAGATCACGTTGACCTAGAGAGAATAGGTGAGCTTCAGACACATATTCCAGCCAAAGGAACAGCTTGGCTCCTTTAATACTTGGGACCAATATCTTGTTTATACTTTTGGTGGAGGGAGGGTGTGAACAAAAGGGAGGGGTGGTAACTAGAGACCCCTGGAGATTTAGCTCAGTGTCCTGGCCTTCTGGGGATTTTCCTAGTAGCCTTGGTTAATTAAGGTTGTGAAAAGTATGCAAGGATGCAGTCCTTGGTCTTGAGCCTCTAGGTCTTGGCTGACTGAGGCTACGGACTGCAAGAAAAGATTCATACATCTATCTTCAGGCCATTGCTCCAGGGGTCCCCCATACCCAGGATGTGTTCCCTCCCCATCTCCACCTGGCATCACTAGATTCCTTCAAAGAGCAGCTTAGGTATCACCTCCCACATCAGGCCCTTCTCAACACCCTCAACAGCTTTTAGTATTCCATCCCTCTTGAAATGACTTAATATTAATTTATATTTATACATTCATTTGTGTAATAGGATCGCAATATATAATTTAATTTAATAATATAATTTGTGTAATAGTTCTGGGTAGAACTAGATGTCAAAGGTTATCTTGTCTAACTCCCTCATTATAAAGATGAGAAAACTGAGGCCCAAGAAAGTTAACTGACTTGGTCAGAGTCATTGGTATCAGAGGTAGTATTTGAACCTAGACTCTCTGGAACCAGTCAGTCCTCTTTCCATTCTATCATGAGGCCTGCCCACCCCTTACCCATTCCCAGTAGAATGTAAACTCCTTAAAGGAAGGGACCATTTCATTTTTGTCTTTGAATTTTCAGCACCTAGCATAGGTACTGGTATACAGTAGGTGCTTAATAAATGCTTTATTTTGTCTAATATGGAAATATGTTTTGCATGACTGAACATGTATAACTTATATCAAAGTACTCTACTTAATGAGGGGGAAGGGGAGAGAGGGAGGGATTTGGAAATTTGAAAATTACAAAAATGACCAAAAACAAATGTTAAGAATTGTTTACATATCAATCAAGAAAAATAAAATAAAAACATTTTGTAAAAAAACCCCACCTTTGTTTGTTGAACTAACCCGGTGAGCTTCCTGGGGTACCATCTCCAACTCCTTAGAGCCTAGGGGGATACAAAAGAATGTTTGCTTTGGGCTTTCAGGTCTTTTAACCATTTCATTCCTAATTAAAATTCACTGATCTCTTAATCTCATACAGTTCCTGTGTGTGTCTTGACAGGTAGAATCCCAAGTATTTTATACTGTCTATAATTATTTTAAATGGAACATATTTTCTATCTCTTCCTGCTGGATTTTGTTGGTTATATACAAAAGTGCTGATGATTTATGTGGATTTATTTTACATCCTGCAACTTGGCAGAAGTTGTTAATTATTTGGATCACATTTTTTAGTTGACTCTCTAGAGTTTTCAAGTGAACCATCATATCATCTGTGAAAAGTGATAGTTTTATTTCTCCAATCTCTTTTCTTTTCTTATTGCTATAGCTAGCATTTTAGTCCAACATAGAACAGTGATAATAATGGGCATCCTAGATTCACCCTGATCTTGTTAGAAAGCCTTCTAGCTTATCCCCATGACACATAATGCTGACTTAAGGTTTTATATTGATGCTACTTATCATTTTAAGGAAAGTCCCATTTATTCCTATATTTTCTTATGGTTTTGTTTTTTTTAAAGGAACAAATGTATTTTGTCTAAAGCTTTTTCTGCATCTATTGAAGTAATCATATGTTTCTTGTTGTTTTCTTTAACATTATTAACATAATTATGCTCATAGTTTTTCTTATATTGAACCAGCCCTGCATTCCTGGTATATGATCTCTTAGTCTCACTCAATTCATGGACCCTCTTGACCTTCTGGAACCTAAGTCAGCTCTGATGCTTGGGTTCAGAGATCTATCTGCTGCTCCTGATTGCCAATTTCCCCTTCTCCTCATGCCTCCATTTCCAGAGGCGTTGGTCAATGCACCAATTCTTTAATATCAATCCTTCTATGGGAGCAATAACCCACGTCTCTACATTTTTGTTTTAAAAATGTTGAAATTATCCTTGACATTTAATTTGCTCAGGAGACTAAAGTCCAGGCTATTTAATATAGGACCATAGATTCAAAGCTAGAGTTCAGCTAGTCCAATTCCTTCACTTTACAGAGAAAGAAACAGATTCATTCATTCAGAAAATATTTATCAAGCACCTACTATGTGTCAAGCATTGTGCTAAGCACTAGGGATACAAAAAGAGGCAAAAGATAGTCCTCAACCTCAAGGAGCTTGTAATCTAATGGAAGTGACAACATGCAAACAAATATATAGAAAGCAAGTTATATCAAGACAAATAGGGAATTAAAAGAGGGGAAGTATTGGAATTAAGAGGGGTTGGGGAAGACTTCCTGTAGAAGATGGGATTTTAGTGGGGACCTAAAGGGAGCCAGGGAGGTCAGTAGTCAGAGTGGAGGATGGAGAATGTTACATGAATTGAATCGGGGACAATCAGCTCAGAGCCAAGAGTTGCAATATCTTGTTCACCAAACAACCAGAAGCCAGTGCCAGTGAATCAAAGAATACATGTCAGGAAATCAGGTGTAAGAAGACTGGAAAGGTAGAAGAGGGTTAGGTTAAGAAAGGCTCTGGATGCCAAACAGAACATTTTGTATTTGCTCCTGGAGGTAATAGGAAGCGACTGGGTTTTATTGGGTAGGGATGGGGGTAGACATGATCATACCTGTGTTTTAGGAAAAACACTTAGTGACTGAATGGAGAATGGATTGGAGAGACTCAAGGCAGGTTGACCCTCCAGCAGGCTGTTACAATAATCAAGGCATGAGGTGATGAGGGCCTGCACTAGATTGGTGGCAGTGTCAGAGGACAGACGAGGGCACATTTGAAAGATGTTGCAAAGGCGAAATCAACAGGCAATAGCTTGGATGTGGGGAGTAAGAGATGGTGAATCCAGGATGACTTCTTGATTGTGAGTTGTCTGTCCTTTGTTGGAAGAGGACCATGAAATGAGGAAGTGATGTCATGATTTGCAGTGAATTGGATTTAAGTGAGGCAGGGCTGTTCAGAGTCACCAGCCTCACTCTCTCCTCCAGAGTCATCTGGGTCCAGTGGCAAGATATACATCAAAATGACTGGAGATGGCCCCAGATGTTTAAGGCAAGTGGGGTTAAGAGACTTGCCCAAGGTCACACAGCTAGTAAGTATCTGAGGTGGGATTTGAATTCAGGTCCTCCTGACTTCAGGGCCAGTGCTCTGTCCACTGTACCACCTAACTGCCCAGAGGGAGAAGAGAAGAGAGCCCAGGATAGAACTTGGAGAGACATCTATGATTACAGACCATGATATCTGGAAGAGGATCCAGCAAAGGAGACAGAGAAGGAGCAGTCAGAAAGGTCTCTCCAGGAGAGAGTGGTATCTCAAAAGCCTAGAGAAGAGAGTATTAAGGAGAAGAGAGAGTGACTGACAGTGTCAACGGCTGCAGAGAGGTCAAAGAGAATGAGGTTTGAGAAAAGATGCCAAAAGAGAGTGACTTACTCAGGGTCACACAGCCAATAAGGTCGAAGGTAGGATTTGAACTGAGGTCTTTCTAACTGATCCAGTGCTCAATCCATCACACCTTCTGACCTCTTCCCGGTTACCTGATTATAGAAAGCTGTTGAGGCATTCCAGCTCCCAGGCACGGCCGGGATTGCTAGAGGGAACAAAAGAGGCAAGAGAGTCTTTTTAGATGAATCAAGGTGGTAATCACACTGGACATCCTTGATGAGTATCCTTCTTCTGCTATGGCTAAGGACATAAGCTTTGGGTAACTATCCCATCTTATATAAATGTTTCATCTTCCAATATCAAACCTAAACTGCTGGGAGACTGGCCTGAATCTAGCCTAGTTTTTAACATTTCTAATGGGTGCGGATATGAGGGGAAGGCTCAAAGAAAGCCTTGGTTTGTCATGGCCTATCTGCTTTGGGTTTCAGTCCCTGATCTGCTATGGGGCATTTGTTCTTCAGAGCCTCAGGTCAGGATAACCCACACTACTCTGGTGTCCTCTTCTTGGAGGATATAGATGATGATGGGAAATCTTTAAGGCCTCAGAACCATCTTGCATTTCTGTTTAGGTTTCTGTTATTCACTTGGAAGGAAGATTGGGATTTTCCATATTTGAGTATGGGCTCCTCTGTCTCAGCAGGGACACATACTTCGGTTTCATTGACCAATATGACCCAGGAGAACTACCTGGTCAAACGTTTGAGGGGCAACCAGTGTGTGGAGGAATGGTGATGGAGGTGAAGGTGGGGGTCCATGTGAGAAAATAGTGGGAAGCTAAAGGAGAGGAAGGTTAAGGGATAGAGCAATGCATGGGAAGTAGCAGAAGGCCAATGGGAGGACAAGTCAGCTGGTAGTAGAGAGAGCAGTGGGAAGGGTGGGTAGGAACAACAGGTAGGGATAGTGGGTGAACTATACACACACACACACACACACACACATATACATATATATACCTATACATATACACATACACACACATATATATACCTATACACACACACACACACATATATATGGCTGTATATCCTAGGTCAAAGAGAACATCTATTCCCACCTTCAATCCTGATAGCACAAAGTGATTCTGGAAAAGTAGCTCTTTCCCCTTGTCTTTCCTAGCTAGAGAATGGGTTAAAGAAAGACCAGAGCCCCCTTCCCCCTGGGGCTCTGGGAGGATAGTTTCCCAGACCTCTAGGCACTGGGGCCTGAGGTTGGGGGAGGAGTTGGTTAAACACCAATGAATCTTCCCAAAGAGATGCTCCCTCTGGGGAGGGGCAGAAAGAGACTGGATGTGCTGGGTTCCTGGGAACCCTCCACTGCCCTCTCCATTAATTCCTTGCTTTGGTGGCCTTAATGAGATCCCAGTGGGGGCAGCTAGGTGGCGCAGTGGATAAAGCACCGGCCCTGGATTCAGGAGGACCTGAGTTCAAATCCAACCTCAGACACTTGACACTTACTAGCTGTGTGACCCTGGGCAAGTCACTTAACCCTCATTGCCCCACCAAAAAAAAAAAAAAAAGAGATCCCAGAGCCAATTTTTGGGATGGTAGAAACAGGAGAGGATGTGTAGAAATAACTCAGAAATGGAGGAGGGAAGGGACATAATTTCAGGATCACAGATTTAGAGTTGGAAGAGACCCTAAAGGTCAACAAACCCAACTTTCTTATTCTACAGATGAGGAAACTGAGGCACAGACACATTAAGGATTTGCTCAAGGTTGAGTCACACGGCTAGTAAGTGATCGAGGTGGGATTTGAACCCATGTCTTTCAGTCTTATGCCTTCTCCACTATGCCATGATAAATCTAATGTTTCCTTTCTACCTATAATTTCTACCTATAATTTCTACCTATAATTTTCTACCTTTCCTTTCTACCTATAATTCTTCCTTCTTTCCCTCTACCTGCAAGGGGATGGGAAGGGTGATCCCGTGGGAGATTGAGCCACAGGAAGGCGAGGATAGGATTTGACTCAAGCAGACCAGCAGGGTCAGTGGCTTGAGCTTCAGGAAATTCTGCAATGTGTACTGGGCCCTCCAAGGGATGTGCCCAGCTAGTTTAAGGGTGGGTATCATTTCCAGGGATCTGAGAAATTTGAGCTGGAAGGGACCTTGGAGAGAATCTAGTCCAACTCCACTTTATAGAGGAGAAAATTGGGCTCAAGGAGGCTAAATGATTTGCCTAGGGTCACACAGATCATCCTACCTTGGTCAATGACAAGGTCAATGCTAATCCCTAGCCCTTTCCCCATTACTGATAGGGATGAGTCTTCCTGAGCTCTAGCTCACATTATCATCCAAGGAGGAAGGTGGCACTTAATTCTACCCTTCCATTCTTCAACACCACCCCCAACCCTCAACACCCATCCAGGTCCTGGCTGCCTGCCTAGGGAGACAGGGAAAATGTGGGGCAGTGTACAGACCTGCCAAAGAATGCAGCCTCCTCCCTTGGTGCCCCCCCTCCCCAAGAGAACAGCTCTTAGAACAGGTTTTCCAGTTCAGTTCGCAGGGGGAATGCTTGAGCCTAGCTTGCAATTGCTCAAGCTGGCTTGGGGCCAGGGCCTTGGAGGTGAGCCCTAAAGCTCTAATATGGACACTCAGCATCCAAGATCCTCAGGGAGATCCATGAAGAAACTCCAGAAACCCATCAACTCTCCCTGGGAGAAGAAAGGGAAGGGAGGGATGACAGGGGAAAAAACCAGATTAACCCTTTAAACTCAAGCCTCAATTTAAAAAATTCACCCCAGTGAACCCCTAATTATAGCAAAATGTTTCTCTAGGCTTATCAGGTTCGGGCATGACCAATGGGTAAAGAGGATTGCCTGATCCCAGCATTGCTCACAATAGGCTCGAATGGGCATAGATAGCTCAAAGCATTTCTCTTTGATCTTATAACTTCTCTCAGCATCTTTGTCTGAAAACTAAGAGAAAAAAGCATATGTTCTTACCCACTGGTTTACCTTTTCTTTTCTATATATTGTCTATATACTATTCTTGTATGTATCATAAGTTCCTTGAGTTCAGGGATAGAAATGGATTCCTTTCTACTTATAATTATGGTTTCCTTCTCTTAGAGAGGGCAATTGAGTCGATATCCCCAGTCCCTAGAAAAGTGCCAGGAACATAGTTGGCACAAAACAAATGCGTGTTGATTGATGAGTTCCATTAGATATGCTGGGAAATTGAAGCTCAGGGAAGGATGGTGACCATAAGCTTTCAAGAGTTGGCAAAGACAGGACTGAGCTCTACTTAGTCAAAGACTATAGAAACAGCCTACTTGTGATGGAATAGAAAGAATGTTGTTGATTCTGGAGTCAGAGACCCCGGGTCTGCAGTGTCTCCCCTGCAGTGCTCCCCGGCATTGCTCCTCTCCATGTCTCTGTTCTCACCTTCCAAGAACAGGTCTTCTTTTAATCTAGAGTCAGCTCTCTTCTATGCTGCCAGAAATCTCAATCCTTGATGCTGCTTCTTCCCTCGAAGGCTTTTCCTCTCTGTGTCTGTCTCCTTGGAGAATATGTCTTGACTGCCTATGAGATTCCTTTTAGCTATGCCTTAAACTCTCTGGAATTCTCAAAATGGAATATTTTACCATCTTTTAAGGGCTATGGGGCAGGCTCCTATTCTTATTCAGTCAAGGAACTTTTTCACACTTCCGAGAAGGGATAGGCTTATACACATGTCTTTAAGTTTAGTTTAGCATTTCATTTGCCTTTTATTTTCTGTGATTGAATATATCTCTCTGTAAATTATCTCTTATTTATCTATATATAGCTTGTTTTGTATATTTTTGTTTACATGTTGTCTACCCCCATTAGATTGTAAGCTCCTTGAGGTCAGGGACTGTCTTTTGCCTCTTTTTGTATCCCCCCAGCCTTAGCACAGCCTGGCACATTTTAGGTACTTGATAATATTGACTGATTGATTGATTCCATTCCAGGCTGGAGGCTTGATCAGATAACAACTCTCCCTGAAACTTAACAGGGAGATTACTTAGAGCACTAGGTTAGAATCCTCCCTTATCCTAGCTATGTGACCATTTGCTGTTCAGTCATGTCTAACTCTTTGTGATCCCATTTGGAGTTTTCTTGGCAAAGATACTAGAGTAGTTTGCCATTTCCTTCTCCAGCTTATTTGACAGATGAGAAAACTGAGGCAAACAGGGTAAAGTGACTTGTCCAGGGTCACATAGGTAGTATCTGAAGTCAGATTTGAACTCAGGAAGAAGAGTCTTCCTGACTCCAGGCCTGGCACTCTATGCAGTGCCACAGAGCTGCCCCTTTGTGACCATAGGCAAATCATTTAACCTCTGGAAGACTCAGTATCTTCACCTGTAAGATGGGGACAACAATAATAATGCCTACCTTAAGTTGAATATGAATATCTTGATGGCAGGAACCGTCTCACTGTATTTCTAGCACCGTGCCAGGACATTAGTAGATGCTTAATAAATGATGGTTAAAATGGGACTGCTGTGAGGATCCCGTGAGAGAACATGGGCAAGCCTTAAAGTGCTATAAAAATGTTAGCTATTATTATCCTAAGTCAATCTTCAGTATTAGAGATGAAGTGATGAGTCTGATGAGGTAGGTTCTAGGCTATAGTAGGAATGGACAGTATGGCTTCTCTCACAACTGAGATAAACTTTTACAGGGTTATCCTGGGGTCTCGGGGCGTTCCAATGAGATCATCTTAAAATTGGGGGGAGGGGCTCAGGAGTGCAGACCCCACAATTGCTCTAGGAGAAATAAGGTTTTATCAGTTGCTCCAGCTCATGGCCACCAACCTAGGCAAAAACAGAACAAGAGAGCTTCTGCGCATAAAATTCTATACCTGGGCTGATTTGAATTGAGCTAGAGATGAGAACACTGAGGCCCACATTGAGAGCATGCTCAAGTTAATAGCAGAGCCAGACTTTAAATGTATTGCTATTTACTGAGAACTGACTCTTTTTTTTTATGGGGCAATTGTGTGCCCAGGGTCACACAGCTAGTAAGTGTTGAGTGTCTGAGGTCAGATTTGAACTCAGGTCCTCCCGACTCCAGGGCCGGTGCTCTATCCACTGTGCCACCTAGCTGCTCCTGAGAACTGATTATTACAATGGCTCTGGCCTGGTTAGCCCCAGAACAGCCCTGCCAGGGTCTCTCAGAGACAACTCTGCCTTATCCTTTCCCACACTAGCTGATGGGAGGGAAGGGAGGAGACATAAAAGGCCAAGGAGTTATTAGTGACTCCATCCTGCACACTATTCACAATAGCCAGGTGAAGTGCCTTCCCCAAAGCAATCTAGGCAAATTCCAAGGAGGCCAGACTGATGGACAGGACCCAGGAGCTCAAGTCATCTCTGTTCCTTCTCCCACTCTCAATGTTACAAGTAGAAAGAGTTGTCTTCGCTTCCCATTCAGGGAAGCCTAATCGTAACAAGGTGAGTGCTAGTCTTCTCTTCCACATCATCATTGCTGTGGTCCTCCTCCTCCCCCATATTCCATGTATTCATACAGCTCCTTTAAGAGGTCAGAACACACTCACATGCCAGCAGTGTTGGTATAGAGTATCAAGAACACTAGGCTTGGGGCCGGGGCCAGGGACCTGGTGGGCTAGTCCAGCTTTGCAGCGCTGTTACCTGTTGGACTTTGGGTGTTACTTCAATTGGCAGAATCTCAGTTTCCTCCTCTGTAGAATGGGCATGTATTACTTCCCCTGAGTACTTCTGTTTTGAGGGCTCCTGCAAGGCTCAAATGAGATAACATCCATTCAGTGTGCTCTGGTGGAAAGAGAATCACAGATTTAGAAAGGGCCCTCAGAGGCCATCTGGTCCCATCCCTGAGGCCCCGAGAGATGGAATAACTTGTGTGAGTCCACACAGGTAGTAAGTGACAGAGAGGATTTGTGGTATAGGAGAAAGGGCACTGACTGCAATCAGATAATTTGGATTCAAATCCTGCCTTAGTTACTTACTTATCTGTGTCATCTGGGGCAAGTCACTGAATCTCCCTGAGTCTATTATGTATAGCTTGGCCCCCCCCCCCTGCCTTTTTTTTTTGCTGGGCAGTGATGGTTAAGTGACTTGCCCAGGGTCACACAGCTAGTAAGTGTCAAGTGTCTGAGACTAGATTTGAACTCAGGTCCTCCTGAACCCAGGGCTGGTGCTTTTTTACCACCTAGTTGTCCCTTCCTCCTTCTTTTTTTTTTTTTTGTGGAGGGAGGCAATCGGAGTTAAATGACTTGCCCAGGGTCACACAGTTAGTAAGTATCTGTGGGTATATTTGAACTGAGGTCCTCCTGACTCCAGGGTCAATGCTCTAGCCAAGGTTGTTTTTCTTCTAAGTATTTAATAAGTTCAACCCATAATTTTCAAAGCTGTACTGCTTGTCTGTAATTCTTTCTGGCCTTCCTTCTGTGTTTTTTTCCTTTCATCATTAAAAAAATATATGCTTCAATGACCCTCTTTTCTTTTTCTATCTTATCTCCATCCCCCCTTGCTGTCCTATTCCTCCCCCACAGAGAAGGGGAATTCCTTGTAATAAATATGCATAATCAAGCAAAACAAATTCCCACAGTATGTCCAAAATGTGTAACTCATTCTTCATCTCGAGTTCATTATTAGTCCAATTTCTAGAATACTAGGTTGGCCTTTGAAGCCACCACAGTTATTCAAATGCCCTAGAGAGCCAGGCATGGGGGAAGGTTATTCTTTTTATTTGACAGGTGAGGAAATTAAGACCAGTGTGTGTATATGAGACAGACAGAGAGGGTCCGAGGAGGGGGAGGGTAATGAAGAGGGAGGGAGAGTACAGCAGGATACCTCAGAGTATCGCCTCGTTTTCTGTGTCCATCTCCCCTACCCCATCCCCTGCCAGCTGACCCCAAGCTGCCCTGTTGTCGCTGGGCAGTCAGGCGCCACTCCCAGGGGGCTTTGTAGGTGTGGGGTGGGAAAGGGAGATTTCTCTTCCTCTCAGCCCTGCGGCCTTTGCAGACAGCCAAGCCCTTGTCAGCCAGGTTCCCAGGGGCCACCGGGGAGCACCTGGTCACAAAGCTGCTTCTAGGCAGCTCCAATGTCCAGCGCAGCCGGTTCCTGGACCTGTTCCCATCCTTTGCCTGTTGTGTAGCCCAGGGGGTCAAGCACCCCAGCCCCTCCCCACAGTGGGGGTGGAGCAAGTCAGGCAGCTCCATCCCAATTAAGGACAGTGGGAATCCATGCCGTCTGGCCATCCTGGGGAGGAGGGAGTCATTTTGTGCGCCAGGGGCTGATGGTTATCTTGTTTGATTTCCCCAAAGAAACAACAGCCTTGGTGGTAGTTGGGGGGTGGTATCTCTAGGGACCTTTCAACCTGGCTCTTCTCACAGGCTGCACCTGTCTCATTCTGCCAACTCGCTTCCCTTCCCAATCCCCTCCCCATGTCCCAGAGCTGCTCTCTCCGCCTGCCACCTGTCCCTTGGCAGTGGGATAAGCAGGGGAAAGAATCACCCCCCAAGTAACTGGGATTCACTGGTGGCTTGAGTCTGGGTGCTTGTTGTAGGAGAGGGGGGGCGGGAACTAGAAGAAGGGTCCTAGCCATAGGTTTCAGTTGGAAAGTGCCTTGGTAGCCATCCAGTCTAACAGTAGAGGAAACCAAGTTCTGCCTGTGAAAAGCAACCCCAAGCCTGCTGACCCTCCCGGAGGTGGCAGGTGGCAGGGAGAACAACCCTGCCCTTTAAGAATTTTCATTCTGCATTGGACAGAGCACTGGGTTTGGAGTTAGCCATTAGGATCCCAGCCCCCACACTTGCTACTCATGTGACCTTAGCAAAGTCACTTTGACTGTCTTGGTCTTTATTTTCTCATTTGCAAAATACAATGGTTGGGCTAGAACGCATCTAAGGTCAGTTCCAACTCTGAATCTATTGTCTTTTTTTTTTTGTTTTGTTTTGTTGAGGCAATTGGGGTTAAGTGACTTGCCCAGGGTCACACAGCTAGTAAGTGTTAAGTGTCTGAGGCCGGATTTGAACTCAGGTCCTCCTGACTCCAGGGCCAGTGCTCTATCCACTGCGCCACCTAGCTGCCCCAATCTATAGTCTTTTGAACCTAAGCCTAGGCTGACCAGACCTCTAAGGTCCCTCCCAGAACCAACTCTCTTCCCCACTGCATTCCTACCCCCATTTTGGCTTGTTTTGTTTTGTTGTTTTTTAAATTTTATTTGTTCATTCATTCATTCATTTAGTTAGTTAGTTAGTTTTTTAGTGAGGCAATTGGGGTTAAGTGACTTGCCCAGGGTCACACAGCTAGTGAGTGTTAAGTGTCTGAAGCCGGATTTGAACTCAGGTACTCCTGACTCCAAGGCCGGTGCTCTATCCACTGCGCCATCTAGCTGCCCCCATTTATTTATTTTTAACATTCATTTTTTCTAAATTT
Source organism: Dromiciops gliroides (assembly GCF_019393635.1). Classification (NCBI taxonomy): domain Eukaryota; kingdom Metazoa; phylum Chordata; class Mammalia; order Microbiotheria; family Microbiotheriidae; genus Dromiciops; species Dromiciops gliroides. The sequence goes on from NC_057861.1 coordinate 532,952,859, forward strand.
TGAGTTCCAAATGCTCTTCCTCAAGCCCCTCTCCCATCCATTAAGAAGACAAGCAGTATGATATCCAGTTTATATACGGTCATGTAAAACATATTTTCATATTATTCATGTTACAAAAAAAGTGAAAAACAGTATGGTTCAATCTGCACTCAGAGTTCATCAGTTCTGTCTCTGTCTCTGGCTCTATTTTTGGGGGGGTGGGGGTGGGGCAATGAAGGTTAAATGACTTGCCTAGGGTCACACAGCTAGTAAGTGTCAAAAGTGTCTGAGGCTGGATTTGAACTCAGGTCCTCCTGAATCCAGTGCCAGTGCTTTATCCACTGAATCACTTAGCTGCCCCCTTGTCTCTGGAGGTGGATAGTATTTTTCATCATGAGTTCTTTGGGATTGTTGTGTATTATTGTATTGAGAAGGCTCTTTCACAGTTGACAATCCTTACAACATTGCTGTTACTATGTTCAATGTTCTCCTAGTTCTGTTCACTTCACTTTGCATCAGTTCATAGAAGTCTTCCCAAGTTATTTTTTTCTGAAACGATCCCTTTCATTTCTTATAGTGCGATAGTGTTCCCTCACAATCATATACCATGACTTGTTCAGCTAATCCCCAATGGATCACCTATAACACTCTACAAGTCTAAATGGGACAATAGATGTTTACTTTTGTCAGAAGCTTCCTTACAAGTGGTAAAAATAACTTAGGAACCAGAGGGATGCCTCCCTCTCAGGTTTTCTTGACTTTCTCAGACTTGGAGTTTGAGACCTGCCTCTTATTCTTACTAGTTTTATGATACAAGTTGCTTGACCTCTCTGAGACTCCATTTCCTCATATGTAAAAGGAGGGGAGGCAGTCATGATAGCATGATATATCTTATAGGGTTATTGTGAGGAAGACATTTATTGAAAGTGAACATTATTAGAGAGAGCACAGAACTTGGAACCAGGAAGGCCTGAGTTCAAATCCTACCCCAGGCACTTACAAGCTGTTTGACCTTGGACAACATAATTAATGTCTCTCGTCCTCAGTTTCCTCGTTTATAAAATGCGGAGGATAGAGCTGACAGCATCCAAGTTCCCTTCATGCTCTACATCTATGATATTTTTTTTTGTGAGGCAATTGGGGTTTTAAGTGACTTGCCCAGGGTCACACAGCTAGTAAGTGTTAAGTGTCTGAGCCGAGATTTGTACTCAGGTCCTCCTGAATCCAGGGCCGGTGCTCTATCCTCTTCTTCTTCTTCTTCTTCTTCTTCTTCTTCTTCGCAGGGCAATGGGGGTTAAGTGACTTGCCCAGGGTCACACAGCTAGTAAGTGTCAAGTGTCTGAGGCTGAATTTGAATTCAGGTCCTCCTGAATCCAAGGCCAGTGCTTTATCTACTATGTCACCTAGCTGCCCCCAAGGAAAGCATTTTATAAATTGTGATGCTCTTTGGGAAGGTGAATTGTGGCTTGAAGGATCCTGCTGCTCTCTGGAAGGGCCAGTCTTCCTGCTTAGTCACATGAAGGCTAAATAAGGTAGTCGTCTTGACCAATCCCAGGAACTTAGGGAGCCCTGGCTCACATATAACAGGGTTTGTTTGTTTGTTTTTTTTTTTTACCAGAGAAGCCTCATACATTCCTTTCTTTTCTTCCTTAGCCATAATCTCCACTGCCTCAGTTTATTCATAATACCTACCCTGGGACAATCCCTGCTCCCATTATTGACATGGTTGTTAGTGATAGAACCTACTAAATACCGCTAGGTGGCACAGTAGCTAGAGTGCTGGGCCTAGATTCAGGAAAACCTGAGTTCAAATTCAGTCCCAGACACTAACTGTATGACCCTGGGCAAATCACTTAACTCTGTTGGCCTCAGTTTCCTCATCTGTAAAATGAGCTGGAGAAGGAAATGGCAAACCACTCTAGTATCTTTGCCAAGAAAACCCCAAATAGGGTCAGGAAGAGTTGGGCATGATTTAACAACAACAACCATTACCGACAGTGTTTAGCAAAGTGCCTGACTCACAGCAGGTGCTTAATAAATGTTTATTGACTGATATCCCAAAGAATTTAAGGAACTTGATCAAGGGGGTAGTAAGCATCAGAGACTGGGTTTGAACCCTGTTTGTCTCACACTCAATGCAGTATTCTTTCCACCAACCTCAGCCTGCCTCCAAAGTATTAATCCCCTTTTAGGGATGGAGAAATTGAGGTCCAGAGAGTTAAGCAACATCCCCGGGGTCACAGAGCTAAGCAATTAAAGAGCTGAGATGAGAATTTAGCTTTACTGACTCCAAGTCTGGTCCTCTTTCCCTTCAGTATTCTGCGATCATCCGTAGCTGCCCCCACTCTTACTCCCACCCCCAACATAGATTCATTCTTGCTGTTTCTGCCTTTATACACTGATTGGATTTCCTCTTGGGCTCAGTTCCTGTTTGCCCCCATTACGTTACTCGGTTAGCTATTTACAGCTTCCAGTTGTGTTGACTCCACAAAGGTACAGGGCTTATGTTCAAGCATACTAAGGAGACCCCTGTCCCTCCCTCACTTCCTGATGCTTCTATGGCTGGCTTAAGCCTTTGAGCCGGTTACTATGGCAACATGATCAGCGACTCCAGACTGAGAGCACAGAATCATCCCAAAAAGCCTAAATAAGCTTCCAGTTCAGCATGGCCTGGTTTTGAACCTGCCACTCAGAGGAGCCATTCCCTCTCCTGGGAGCATCCCCAACCCTCTTTCTCTCTTGCCCTTGTGTGAAGGATCCAGCTCTGGGCCTTAGTCTTCCCCAACCCATATAGAGTACCAGCTTCTCAGCTTGGAACCTTTCCAGGGGACCTTGCCTTCAACCTCAGGGCTTTCATCTCTCCCTGTTAGCTCTCTTCCATTCCTGATCCCAGAAGCTTAGCTCGGGAGGCCTTCAAGGTCTGTCAGCCAATTTGGATAAAATTCAGCCCAGTAGATTTAGTCAAGGGATCTGAATTCAGATCTTATTACTTGTGTGATGTGGAGTAAACTCCTTCGTCTCCCTGGTACATTGTGGGCTTCAGACTGGCTGTCTTCTAAGGACCTATAGAGCTCTGTATTAATGAACCTATGATTTCTGGTGAAAAAACAAAAATCTCCCAATCTCATTGTCCCCTTCTCCTTCCATTCCCTCATTTTCCCCTTGTCCTTGTACCTCTTTCTATTGCTCACTTCCTTCTTTTGTCTCCACCAGGGCACTCTGGTACAGTGTAAAGCTTGATGGATTTGGAGGGACAGCTGACTGTGCAGTGAGAAAGCTGATCCTGGAGACTGGAAGAGTGGAGTTTAAATCCTGTCTCAGGTTTGCTCTCTCAGGCTTTGATTTCCTCATCTTTAAAGGGGATAAATAATGCCACTTACCTCACAGAGTTGTTGTAGAGATCAAACGAGAAAGTATTTGTCAAGTTGCTTTGCAAACCTTAAAACTGTTGAAAGCTTTGGACATGTTAGCTACTGGGAGACACAGGGCCTGAGTTCAAATCCAGCTGTTTTATCCACTACCTCTGTGCCCCTGGGCAAGTTATTTTGCCTCTCTAGGGCTCGGTTTCCTCATTTGCAAAATGGAACTAGAAAACATTTGAAAATTTTTCCAGTCCTAAATCGATGATTCTCATATTCCAGCCCATGACAATATGTGTTTACAAGGTAAAAAAGAACATGTGCTGTTTGAGAAATTATAAAGCAGAGTAAAGCCATTAGAAGTAGAGAAGAGGTGGTAGTCCTATATTTCTGGGGAGAAGCAATCAGGGTTAAGCGACTTACCCAGGATCACACTGCTGGTACATGTCTGAGGCCAGATTTGAACTGAGGCCAGTGCTCTATCCACCATATCACCTGGTTGCCCCTGGGCCTACATTTCCCAAGATGCTCTATATGGAGACAATTTCTCATTCCTCATGAATTCCTCATGATTCTCTCCAGGACAGCTGCCACACTTTGCTCAGAATCAACCAATCAATTAAGAAGCATTTATTAAGCACCTACTACGTGTCAGGGCACTGTGCTAAGAACTTATAAATCTTATTTCATTTGATACTCACAATAACCCTGGGAGGTAGGACCTATTATGACTCCCATTTTTACAGCTGAAGAAACTGAGGCAGAGAGAAATTAAGCAATTTGCTCTGGGTCACACAGCTAATAAGTATATTAGGATGGATATGAACTCAAGTCTTTTTTATTTCAGGCCCTGAGCTCTATCTAACTTCACCTCCTAGCTGCTTAGTACCTGGAGGCAACAGAGTTACGATCACTATTTTTTGGGGGGGGTGAGGCAATTGGGGTTAAGTGACTTGCCCAGGGTCACACAGCTAGTGTTAAGTGGCTGAGGCCGGATTTGAACTCAGGTCCTCCTGAATCCAGGGCTGGTGCTCTATCCACTGAGCCACCTAGCTGCCCCCTGGCAACAGTTATGGATGATTATAAGCTACAGCCAAATGCTTCAGTGGAGCTGAGGAAGTTGGTGAACCTGGAGGCCAATGTTCTCAAGGAAACATCAGTAAGCTGAAATCCACCAGGATGAGGGCAGAGATTGGGCCGGAGCCAAGTACTTAACTCCTTGAAAAAGGAGAATGACTCAGAGGCCAATAGATGGCTGGGATTGGGACCAGGTTATGTAGACAGAGTAAGCCTCAGAGGAAGAGAGGTATGGCAGAGGGAGAGTCCTGTGAGGGTCCGGAGAGAAGAATCACAGAGCTAGAGTCAGAAGCTATTTCAAAGGATGTTTAAACTAACTCCTTTTTTAAAAATTCAGTTTTATTTTCAGCTCTGAATTCTCTTCCTCCCAGTTCCCCATAACTTTCTTCTTTGAGAAAGCAAGAAAAACAAAAGCCATTATAAATATGTACGGTCAAGTAAAACAAATTCCCATATTAACCAAGTAAAAAAAAAATGTCTCATTTTGCAATCAAAATCCATCATTTCTAGATATTGGGAGGTGGGTAGCGTTTCAATCATGAGTCCTCTCCAGCCCCTTCTTTTTACAGATGAAGAAACTGAGGAATTTAAGTAACTTGTTCAAGGCTATAATCTCAGAGGTAGAATTTGAACTCAGGTCCTTTGACTCCAGAACCCAGTGGTCTTTCTATTGTACAGATGCACCTAGTACTGGAGAGGGTGGCCAGGGATATGGCATCTTCCTATGAAAGCCAAGTTTCCATTAGCCTTTTTCCTCCTAGAAGAGTGTCTGGTGGTAGAAATGCACTCCTTCCCTCCTCTAACACACACACACACACATATGCACACACACAGCTGCCCATTTCTCTTCCAGGTTCACATTCCCACGGAGATCCGCACACATCTTAAAGCAAATGAGGTATGTATCTCATGTATGTGTGTGGTGGGGAGCGTTGTGGGAACCACATGATGCCCCACTTGGGATGGTGGGAATCCGATTAGCTAAATTGCTTAGGGAAGGGACAGGTCCCGGCTATAGAAGGAAGAGGTTCTCCACAGTCTAGCTTTCCTTCCATCCCCTCTAGAAACCACGACTTTCCAGCCCACCACCTGCAGGGAAGGAGCTCAAAGTCTCACAGTCCTGTCTTTCTATACTCATCCCAACTCGTCCTCCCTAGCTCCCCCAAAACACTTTGAGATCTCATCCAGATGCATTCCCAGGGCAAAGCTTTCAGCCCCTGTGGGCCCTCCCCCACTCTCCAGGCCTGGAGAGGAAGTCGTCCATATCTAAATGTGTCCCGATGGCTGCACTAATCTTCCGCTGAATATACGACTTGTGGTGGGCTTGTTGGCAGTGAACAGGGCATTAGCGGAACACATGGCCAGCATTCAGGACCAAACAATGCAATGCATTCTTTTGGCCTCGGTCCCCCTCCCCAGCTCCTGCCTGGCCAATTCAGCCATTACCCTCTCAAGTGGAAACACTGAGGGAACTTTCCAGGCATGGGGGTAGGGAGGAGGGGAGGGGGGGATGAAGAGAATGGAGGGAAAGGAAGGGAAGGGGCTCTGGGTTCCAAATGAAGAGGGTGTGGGGAGCAGAGTCCCTGAAAAGCAGTGACCCTCCAGGATAACTCCTTATAACACATCTGGAATTTCAAGTTCCGTTCCGTGAATTCCTCTTTCTCTACGATCCTAACACATGACATCATAATCATCCAAGCTTATCAGGAAAAGACCTGAGGGATTGTTCAATACAGCCCCCTCCTCCCACCCTGTACAGGAATCCTTTCTGTAGCATTCCTGACAGATGGTCATCCAGCATCTGCTCAAATACTTCCAGGAACAGAGAGCTCACTACTCAATGAGGTGGTTGTTGTTTGGTCATTTTTTCAGTCGCATCCGACTCTTCGTGACCCCATTTGGGGGTTTCTTGGCAGGGATACTGCAGTGGTTTGCCATTTCCTTCAGATGAAACAACTGAGGCAAACAGGGTGAAGTGACTTGCCCAGGGTCACACAGCTAGTGAGCATCTGAGGCCAGATTTGAACTCAGGAAGATGAGCCTTGCCTGATTCCAAGCCCAGTGCTCTATCCACTGCACCACCTAGTTCTTTTCAGTACTCCAAACCATCTCTAGGTTATGGGATTTACCCAAAGTCACTGAGTCTGTGACTAAGCAGGATTTCAGGAATACTAATCTAGGGCTGTTCCTGGAGCCAGTTGCCCATGGCAACAGTCATTACCATTCTACAATTCACATCTCTCTCTTCATTTCAAATCCTCATCAAGCCTCTTTCTGGAAGACTTCCTTGACCAGTTCTTCTGCACACCTGCCCTCACCACACTGCTCCTCCCTTCTCTGCCCCCAAGGGCGTGTTTTAGATTATTCTAATCCATACAGGATCTCATCATCTTTGTGAATAGTGTTCTTGGTTGTCTCCTTAGATTGTAAACTCATTAAGAGCAGAGGGCAGTCTGAGGGTGAGTCAATCAACAAGCATTTATTAAATGCTTGGTGGGGGGGGGGGGAGGGCAGTTAGGTGGTGCAGTAGATAGAACACTGGCCCAAGGCCACACAGTGTCAAGTGTCTGAGGCCAGATCTGAACTCACGTCCTCCTGAATCCAGGGCCAGCACTTTATCCACTGGGCTCCCTAGCTGCCCCCAAAACTTACCTTACATCCTAATGGGAGAAACCTATTTGTGTGTAGACTACATACAAAATAAATAGCACGAGGGTTTTGGTAGGGAGGACAGTTATCAACCGGAGAAGACTAGGGAAAGCTTCCTATCAAAGACAGTACTTGAGTTGTCTTTTCCCCCCAATTATTGATCATAATTTTTCCTCCTTCCTCACCCATTTGAAAACAAACAAAACCAAACAAAATCCTTGTAACAAATATGCTTAATCAAGCAAAACAAATTCCCATATCTGTCAAAGGAAACCATGGTTAAAGGAGCCATTAAGCCACACAAAGGGATGCCTGCCAACCACATATTGACTTGGTTTTCAAATGTAATATTATCTGGGTTTTATTGTATTTTTATTTATTTTGTCAAATATTTCCCAATTACATTTTCATCTGGTTTTGGCAGTGCTGGGAATATCTGACTCCCCTGCCTTAGAATAAATGTTGAGTTGGTAATATTTGTTCACATTTACATAGTATCATGGATTTAGAGCCTGAAGGCAGCTCAGAGTTCATCTAGTTCAACCCCCTTGTTTTACAGATTAGAAAACTGAGGCCCAGAGAGATTAAGTGATATACCTTGGGTCACACAGATTATAAATGGGAAACCTTGGATTTGAACTCACATCTTTTGACTAAAGTTCTCTGATTATCCAGAGCTCTCTACCTATTCTGCCTCTCCAATTTCTCCACAAAAATGTGTGAGGTAGATGGTACAAGTATAGTTATTGCTATTTGTTTGCTTGCTTGTTTTTATTTTTATTTTATTTTATTTTATTTTATTTTATTTTTGTGGGGCAATGAGGGTTAAGTGACTTGCCCAGGGTCACACAGCTAGTAAGTCAAGAATCTGAGGTTGGATTTAAACTCAGGTCCTCCTGAATCCAGGGCCGGTGCTTTATCTACTGTACCACCTAGCTGCCCCCTGCTTGCTTGTTTTTAAGCAGAGAAAACTCGGGAGTTACTTGCCCAGGGTCACTGAACTAGTCAGGGTCAGAAATTGGACTCACCCCTGATCTTCTGGGTCTACGACAGGTGCTCTTTCTACTGTGGCATGCTGCCTCTTTTGTGTGTGTGTGTGTGTGTGTGTGTGTGTGTGTGTGTGTGTGTGTTTGTGAGGCAATTGGGGTTAAGTGACTTGCCCAGGCTCACACAGCTAGTAAGTGTTAAATGTCTGAGGCCAGATTTGAACTCAGGTCCTCCTGAATTCAGGGCCAGTGCTCTATTCACTCTGCCACCTAGCTGGCCCCATGGTGCCTCTTAATCAATGACAACGTTGGCTTTCATCTTCCTCTGTCCCAAACACCATAGCAGCTACTGACTGGTGTCCAGACCAGAAGCAGAGCCCACAGAACTTTGCTCTCAAAGAGCTTCCAGTCTAGTTAGGGAGGCAGGAAACACAAAGGAAACAGACACTTTCACAGAACAACAGGACAAGTGCCAATTAACAGGTTCCTTCTTACCTAAATGTGAAGAGGTTTGATGAGTCAGAAAGGAAAGGGTCAAGTAGGGCTAATGAGCATTTTCCTCACAGCAGTCCTGAGAGGCAAGGCAACTATTGTTACCGATATAGTGTCCCCATTTTACAGATGAGGAAACTGAGGCTCACCAAGGTAAATTTCTTTGCCTAGAGTCACAGAGCTGTTAAAAGAACTGAATGGTAATAGAGTGGATCATTAGGGTTGTCAATCTTAGGAAGGCTTCCTGGAGGAGGAGGTAAGCTTTGAGGTAGATTTCAATGTATCACTCTTATGTGTCATGGACCCCTTTGGGAGTTTAGTAAAGCCTATGGACCCCCTCTCAGAATCACGTTTTTAAATTAATAAAAGACATGGAATTACAAAGGAAAGTGGCTGTACTGAAAGTTACCAAAATGTTTTGGGGAAAAAAAAAGACAAGTTCATGGACCTTCAGAAATCTAAAATCTATTCTGATAGCTGTGTGACCCTGAGCAAGTCACTTAACCTTCATTGACCTGCAAAAAAAAAAAAAAAGTAAATAAAATCTATTCTGAAATTATAAACCCCAGGTTAAGAACCCCTAATTTTTTTTTGGTAGGGCAATAAGGGTTAAGTGACTTGCCGAGGGCCACACAGCTATCCGGATTTGAACTCAAATCCTCCTGAATCCAGGGCTGGTGCTTTATCCACTGTGCCACCTAGCTGCCCCCAAGAACCCCTATTTTTAGGTATATATTTTTTTTTTTTAGTGAGGCAATTGGGGTTAAGTGACTTGCCCAGAGTCACACAGCTAGTAAGTGTTAAGTGTCTGAGGCCGGATTTGAACTCAGGTACTCCTGACTCCAGGGCCGGTGCTTTATCCACTGCGCCACCTAGCCGCCCCAAGAACCCCTATTTTAAAAAAAGAAAGAGCTAAGGATTTGTTGGAGGCAACCTCTGGCCTCATCTCCAGATTGTAACATAATGTTCATAGGACATCATGGGTCTAAGGAACCTTGGAAATCAACTAGTTCAATCCTCTTATTTTACAATTGAGGAAACTGAGGGCCAGAGAGGGTCGCACATGCATTATGCAGAGCTGGGACAACAGAGGCCTTCTGATTCTAGACCTCCCCTCCATCTTCCACCTTTGCCCCCTTCATTAATTCTTGGCTAGTGCCCCTCAACCCATTCTCACCTCTCGTATCCATGTAAGTCGGCCTGCTGTGCTTACTTCCTACCTGAAAGATTGTAGCTTCCGTTCCTCACCCCCACCCCCACCTCCACACCCATCCAAGGGACCACCAAGGCAGCCAGGGCACCCTGCCAAGTAAGGCAGGTCCATACCACTTGGTAGCATCCTCAGTCAGCCCAGGGGGCATGGAAAATGCTCCAATGGGGGAGGGCTGGTGCTTTGTGGTGGGGTGGGTGAGTGCTGGAGGAGGGGAGCAGAAGAGAGGAAAGGAAGGCGGGCGATAATCCCCCAAGACTGGAGAACCTCTCTAGACATAAAGCCTGGCACTGTTGAAAAAGTGGCCTGTTTTAACTTGTTCGGGTGCTTCACTCAAGAGACGTGCAGCAGACACAAGGCCCGTTCCAGCAGCTTGGGGCGGTGAGGAGGCTCTCTTCACATGATAAATTGTCTAAGGGAGGCCTGTTCACTGAGAGTTCACTGCTCACTGAGAGTTGCAGGCTGGGCATAACAACCACTGGGGACATCTGCAAGGACAAATGCCTCTTTCTTCATCCTTGAGAAAGGACCTAGAAATCAGGCAGGGTGAGACTCTCATTCTCCACCCCCACCCTACCCCACCCCACCCCACCCCAGAGCCCAGCTTTGGAAAGCAAAGCAACTGGGCTGCATCAAAGGCAGGGGAATGCTACAACCTAATTAAACACAGCCCAATGCCCCATATTCCTGCAGAGTATCCAGGAAAATCTGACAGCACAGAGGATTCAATCTCATCATTTTCTCCTTCTTTCCTCCCTGCCCCCTCCCCCCTACTCCATTTGCTTTCCATAACCCAGCAGTTTCCTAGACAGGAGAATAAGATCCAATCAGCTATTCTATTCACTGGTGTCAGATATTATTATGTGACATTCGATACGATGTTATTATGTGGGCTCTGGCTATGTTTTACTAGACTAAGCTGCAGCCCTAGAGGAGTCTTCAGATGCCAGGGCTGACAGGGCCAGTTCCCATGTCCTGAGTCCAAATCTCCCACGTCCTCCTATGCCACAGGGCTGAGGTTTGATTGGAGACATCTCAAGCCTCAGAGGCCACCACAGCTCAGCAGTTGTATATCCCACATGCTTTTAAGAGAAATTCTTAGGGTAGGAAGTGATTTTTATTGTTCATAGGACTCTAGATCTGGAGTTAAAATGGGCTGAGAGCCCATGTAGGCTCACCACCTCATTTGTATACATGAGAAACTCTCTGGAGGTTAATGGGATATAGCTGAAATCCAACCCGATTCAAATATAGGTAGATGTCATTTCTGTGAATAGAATGCATGTTTCTAGAAGGCATCGTCTCTGTATCCCTAGCTCTTAGCACAGTGCCTGGCACATAGAAGACATTAAATGGATGCTAACTGACTGAATTAAATTCAACAAATGTTAATTAAATGACCAACCTGTGTGAGATACTGTGCTTGAAGTCAAGAAACTTGGGCTCAAACCCTGTGTCTGATACTTGCTGGCCAAGTGACCTCAGACAAGTCACTTTGCAAGTATCTGGGTTTCTGTTTTTTCATCTATAAAGTGGCACTCATAAAACGTATACTAGGGCAGCTAGGTGGCTCAGTAACTAGAGGGCTGGGCCTGGAGTCAGGAAGATCTGAGTTCAAGTCCAGCCTCAGATACTTATTAGCTGTGTGACCCTGGGCAAGTCACTTAACCCTGTTTGCCTCATCTGTAAAATGAGCTGGAGAAGGAAATGCCAAACCACTCTAGTGTCTTTGTCAAGAAAAACTCAAATGGGGTCACAAAGAGCCAGATACGACTGAAACAACTGAACAACAAAACTTATACTAAAGGCAGTATGCATAGGACCACTACAATTGTGTCTTTTTTTTTTGTGGGGCAATGAGGGTTAAGTGACTTGCTCAGGGTCACACAGCTAGTAAGTGTCAAGTGTCTGAGGCCAGATTTGAACTCAGGTCTTCCTGAATCCAGGACTGGTGGTTTATCCACTGTGTCATCTAGCTGCCCCCTAAAGGCAGTATGGTAGAGCAGATAGAGACCTGACCTTAGAGCAAGGAAAACCTGACTATCATATGCTAGTTGTTTGGCCTGGGACAAGTCACTTAATTTCTCAGTGTCCCAAACAACTCTTCAAGACTATAAACTGCAAAAGGTATTTACTGTATTATCCAGTCATTCGACAAGCATTCATTAAGCACCTACGGTGTGCTAGGCTGTGCTAAGAGCTGTGGACACAACAAATACAAGCAGAAAAAAAGTCCCTGCCCTCAAGAAGCTTACATTCTAATGAGGGAAGACAACACATAAAAAAGAACTGAAAGCATGGGGGGTTGGGGAAGAGGGAGCATCTAGAGGCAGAATAGAAAAAGTCCTGTGGAGAGAAATGAAGATATGGTTGGCCTAGGCCTCCTTCTTCTTCTTTTTTTTTTTTCTTTTTTTAGTGAGGCAATTGGGGTTAAGTGACTTGCCCAAGGTCACACAGCTAGTAAGTGTTAAGTGTCTGAGGCCGGATTTGAACTCAGGTACTCCTGAATCCAGGGCCGGTGCTCTATCCACTGCGCCACCTAGCTGCCCCGAGGCCTCCTTCTTAATATAGAGGAACCAATCAGTGTGTGTGTGTGTGTGTGTGTGTGTGTGTGTGTGTGTGAGAGAGAGAGAGAGACAGACAGACAGACAGACAGACAGACAGACAGACAGACAGACAGACAGACACAGAGAGACAGACAGAGACAGACAGAGAGACACAGAGAGACAAAGACAGAGAGACAGAGAGACTGGCCAAAGAGATGGAGGCTACTTTCAGTATCAGAAGTAGTCCTGGGGTGGGAAAGGAAGTACCTTACCTGAGTTCCCTACTCCAAGGAAATCACAGATCCAATGAAAAGTAGGTATACTTCCTTCTCATAGGATTCTAGGGTTCTAGATTTAGAACTAGAAAGGGCTAGTTAATCCAACTTCTTCATTTTCCAGATAAGCCTCAGAGGAGTAACTTGTCTGAGGTGTTATACATAAGGCTCTTCAGGGTAGTTGTGAGAAAGTATTTTGTAAACTGCAATATTTTTTGTTTTGTGAGCAGCTAGTTGGTGCAGTGGATAGAGCTTGGAGTCAAGACTCATCTTCCAGAGTTCAAATCCAGCTTCAGATACTAGTTGTGTAACCCAGGGCAAGTCACTTAACCCTCACCATACCTTAATTTCCTCATCTGTAAAATGAGCTGGAGAAGCAAATGGCAAAACGCTCCAGTATCTCTGCCAAGAAAACCCCAAATGGGGTCACAAAGTGTGGAACATGACTGAACAACAACAAAGGAGCTTACAGTCTGATGGGAAAGACAAGTACATAAATAAGTATGTAGAGATTAAAAATAAAATGAATAAAACCCAATAAATACAAAGTCTTCCAACAGGAGGCATTTTGGGAAGGAGGGCACTAGCAGGCGGGAGGAGATCAGGAAATGATTCAGGCAGAAAGCTGAGATTAAGATTCCATCTGGAAGGAAGAAGGGACCCTAGGAGATGGAAGTAAGCGGGGAGCGCATTCCAGGATCCGGGGGGCTGTTTGTACAAGGACACAAAGAGGGGAGATCAGAGTGTCCTGTGTGAGGAACAGAAAAAAGGATAGTTTGACTAGATCACAGAACACAAGATGTGGAGTAATGCCCTGCAAGACCGGAGAAAAGATAAATTGGGGGTCTAGTTGTTGAAGGGCATTAAAAGCCAAGCAGAGGAGTTTAGATTTTATCCTATAGGAAACAGGCAAAACACAATAATGCTTAAGGACATTAGAGTGTTGCAAAGCACAATGCTATGGGAGATCTGAGGGGTGTCATTACTAAGGAAGGGGATCAGGAAAGGCTTTGAGGAGGAGATTGACACTTAAGTTAGGCTTTAAAGGATGAATAGAAACCCAGCAGGCAAAGGGAGGGGGCAGAGGATATTCTAGGCAGAGAATATCATTAAAGCAAAAGCATGGAGCTGGGAGAGGACCCTAGATGTTTGGAGAACAGAGACTAGTCCAATTTGAGTGGAACATCCAATATTTATTTATTTATTTATTTATTTTGGTGGGGCAATGAGGGTTAAGTGACTTGCCCAGGGTCACACAGCTACTAAGTGTCAAGTGTCTGAGGTTGAATTTGAACTCAGGTCCTCTTGAATCCAGGGCTGGTGCTCTATCCACTGTGCCACCTAGCTGCTCCTGGAACATCCAATATGTACGGGAAGTAATATGAGGTAAGGTTACAAAGGCAGGCTGGTGATGGTTGCAGACCCATCTAGCATAGAATGCTCACAAGACTTAGACTGCTAGTCAATCTGTAGTCAACAAGCATTTATTAAGTGCTTACTACAAGCTCTATACTAAACACTGGGAAAAGGCAAAGAAAGGTAAAAACAGCACTTGCCCTCAAAGCACATACATTCTAATGGAAGGGCTTACATTAAATGTGCATCTGGGAGGCAGTGGTAGAACAGGGAAGGTCAGCAGAATGAGTTGATAGCACCTACAAAAAGATTATCACTAATGTTTCTATACCACTTTAAGGTTTGCAAAGTGATTTAAACATTTTATCTCATTTGATTATCAAAAGCCTATGAACTGCTATTTTTATTTCCATTTTACATTCAATTGTGACTTGTCTAGGACAAAGGAATTCAATTCAGTAAAGATTTCTGGCAGGCACTGTGCTAATCTATGGGGATACAAAAAGAAGCAAAAAAAAAAAAAGTCCCTGCCTTCAAGGAGTTTACAATCTAATATTCCAGGGAGAGGGCATTATGTCATCCAGTGGGAAGAGCCCTGGATTTGGAGTCAGAGGACTTGGGCTAAAATCCTTGCTCCACTCCCTCTGTGATCAAATCACTTAATGTCTTTGGAAAGGATGCTGAGGGGGTTGGGCTAGATCACCTCAGAGTTCTTTGCTCTCAGTTGAGCAGGTACACATGCTAAGGGAGAGCTGGGAGGGGAGGGGCAGAGAGAATCTTATTGGGGGGACTGTCTCAGGATCAGTGAGTAGGGAGGACCAGGGCACACTGAACCAGCAGGACTCTAGACTCCAGGGATGGGCAGTAGGAGACAAGAATTTATAAGAGAGACACCCCAGGTACTGGGTGTGGGGAAGGAAGGGGCAACTGCAAGAGTAGGGAGAAGGGAAAGGGCAAGGAGTTGTCTAAAGTGTCTCACCCAGGGCTTCCATCCCCCAGGCAAAGTACCTGAAGGGGTAGGAAGTGGGTGCATTAACTCAGAGGGTCTCCAGGGACCAGGTTGCCTGGGGCCAGTTCTCCTCACATAGGGTTACACAGCCAGTGAATATCCAAGGGAGGATTTGCACTCACATTTTCCAAGAACAACCCTCCATTCACTGAACCACCTAGCTATCTAGGGCAAGACAAGGGGTCCTGTGAGGGGTGGGAGCTGGGGGTTGGGATTGTGGATGGAGAAGAAAGAAAGAAAGAAAGAAAGAAATAAAGAAAGAAAGAAAGAAAGAAAGAAAGAAAGAAAGAAAGAAAGAAAGAAAGAAAGAAAGAAAGAAAGAAAGAAAGAAAGAAGGAAAGAAAGAAAGAGGGGCATACAGATCTCAGTGAGCATGGCACCATGGAAAGAAAGTACACTAGATTTGGAGCAGGAGAGCCTCATTTCATATCTTGACCCTGCTACCCTCTGACGTTGGCCAAGCCACTTAGCTTTTGGGATCGTTTCCTCATCAGTGAAGGGACTGGATTAAATGACCTTTGAGGTCGGTTCCTGCTCTAAGCCTAGTGACTCTAATCTAGCAACAGGGAGGTGTTGGCAATAACTACAGGGAACAGGTCAGGTCCAAAGACTGAGTAGGTGAGCCAAGGTCAGAATCCAGAGGAAGAGCACAGAGTTTTAGAGGTGGAAGAAGGGACACAGGCAGAAGTCCAAGGATACAGGTAAGGGCCCGCATCCAAGGTTGAACTGGACCCAAGGGAACAGGCAAAGGATGGAGTCTAGACAGAGAGGCTGGAAACATTGTTCCAGGCGCTGTCTCATGTAGTCAGGGCTTCACTGAATCAATCGAGTATTTATTAAATGCCTATTATATGCTGGGCACGTCGGATGCAGAGGTTAAATAAAACAGTTCCTGCTCTCAAAGACCTTTTACCCTATAGGAGGAGACAACAATCATACATATAAGTGGATACAAAATTTGTACAAAGATAATTCCAGTTAATTGTGCTGGAGGGAGGGGGAAGGTTAGAGGATCAAGAGAAAGACCTTATACAGAAGGCAATTATTAATAATAATAGCTAACATTTATATAGCACTTACTAGGTACCAGACCCTGGGCTAAGTGCTTTACAACTATATCTCATTCAGTCCTCACAACAACCACGTGGTTGGTATTATTATCCTCATTTTACAGATGAGGAAACTGAGGCAAACAAAGGTCGACTTACCTAGAGTCACACAGTTAGTATCTGAAGCTGGATTTGAACTCAGTTCTTCCTGACTCCGGGCTCCAAGCCCAGTGCTCTATCCACATTGCCACCTAGCTAGCTCTTTAACTAAGCAGAGCTTTGAAGAAGGCTAGGTGAAGAAGGGGTGCATTCCAGACATGGGAGACAGACTGCAAAGAGATCGGAATGTCATGTGTGAGGACAGCCAACTCCAGTCTTGTTGAACTGAGGAATGTATGTAAAAATGCTGATTCTAAAGAAGTTGCTCTCTGGTTCATGCGTCTTGGTAGAACAGTTAACATCCATACACTGCTTTAAGGTTTGCAAAGCACCTTTCATATATTATCTCATTATATCTCCATGACAACCTTGTGAGGGAGGTGATCATATTTTCCCCCATTTTACAGGTGAGAAAACTGAGGCTGAAAGATTTTAGGTGGCTTGCCCAGGGTTCAGGGAGGATTAAATTCAGATGTTCCCGACACCAAACCCATGGACCAGTGTGGCAGCTTTGTCACATTCACTTGTGTCTCTCAGGCAGGAAAGTAGGTGCTGTTCCCCAGAGTGAGGCAGGAGTTCATGGGCACTCCCATCTGGTGATTGTAGAACAGGCAAGAGCAAGGGCCTCTGGGGGCGTCCTTCCATAAAAGCAGAGATCCTGACCCCTTCCTCTCTCTCACCAGGCCTTTGCATCCCCCCTCATCCCTGCCTATCCTCATGCCTTTTCCTGCTTCAAAACAACATTTAATTCAACAAAACATTTCCTTCCCTAATGGACCCCACCTGGTTGTGCTCACGCCCCTCCTGACCCTCACCCTCACCACTTACAAACCTTTGTCTTGTGTTTTCATTGTGGGGGTGGGGGGAAGGGAGGGAAAGGGAAGTCCTGTTTTTTCATCTTTCTTTGTTATTTCTCTGTATTGTTTTCTGCAGGCAGGTTCCCCAGCCTGAATTCCAAGAAAAGAATCATGGAGAAAGAATAGGGGTGAACCCCTGAGAAAAGAGGATGGTGGGAAGTAGACTGCAGCTAGGTGGAAGCTGTTGCACTTGTACTCAGGAAGACCTTAATGCAAATCCTGCCTCAAACGTTTCTTACCTAAGCAAGTCACTTACTCTCTCTAAGTCTCAGTTTTCTCATCTGTAAGATAGGGATACTAATAGCAATAACTTAGAGGATTGTTGTGGGTGTCAAATAAGATAATAGAAAGTGTTTTGAAAATCTTAAAGTGCTATATAAATGCTAGCTACTATAAGTTTACCGCTTATTCAACAACAATGTAGCATTTGGGGGGGGCAGGGCAATGATGGTTAAGTGACTTGCCCAGGGTCACACAGCTAGTTGTTCTTCACTTTTGGAAGAGGACTAATGACATCATGGGGTGATGTCTTGACTTACGAGTGAATGGGATTTAAGGGAGACAGAGTTGCACAGAGTCATCATTCTCACTTTCTCTTCTAGGGTCATCCAAGTTCAGCGGCAGGACAAAAGTCAGGACAACTGAAGATGGTGTGGGATGCAGGGGATGACCTTGGCATCTTAGATATCTGACCAAGCTCTAAGCACTTCACAGAAAGTGCTTCAGCTGCTTTGATGGCCATTGGAAAAATTATTCTTATCTACTCGTTCTGCCAGGCTTTCATCTTCAAATGCTTGGAGTAGACATCTCTCTAACTCACTGACAGTTTCAAGGCCTGTCAGTTACCTTCAACCTGGTTTAGCGCATCTGCATGCTACAGCTTCTTGGAGACACAGGTGAGAGTTGAGTGACAGGTGGACACCAAAGGTGGGTGAGCAGCCCTGGAAAGGGCTCAGCAAACTCTTCCACCAGAGGGGCAAGTCCTCTCTGAACACCCCATAGTGCTAAAGGCCAAGTGAAAGAAAGGATGAAAAAGCATCTGTTGTATACTCTGTGCTAAGCACTGTACTGAGATCTGTGGATACAAAGACCTTTCCCACCCTCAGGAAGCTGACATTCAAATGGGAGAAACAACAATATCCAGTAGAGATGGTACTTTGGTTTGAAAAGTCATGGGGGAGACTGAGATCACGAGGTAAATGCCATTCTGGGTGGCATGCTAGGTGAAGGAGGCAGTGTGATAGCTCTCTCTCTAGGTAATGTAGGACTTCTGTACTCTGCTTGGAGCCACGTGCTCTCTCTTAGAGACAATATGATGTTGGGGGGGTGGCATTCAGCTTGTGTTAAATGAAGTCACTGCTCTCTCTCTTGCACCTGGGACCCTTTTGAATGAGCTACTCACCCCCTCCCCTCTTTCCTGGTACTTCATGCTGGCAGCAAAGACTTCAGTGTTGGGAAATTTCTGGATCTGAATCTTTTCTGGAGACTGCACTCTACCATATTGAAGCTGTGGCTGTTAAGAAGTGGGGAGAGGCGGCTAGGTGGTGCAGTGGATAAAGCACTGGCCCTGGAGTCAGGAGTACCTGAGTTTAAATCCGGCCTCAGACACTTGACACTTACTAGCTGTGTGACCCTGGGCAAGTCACTTAACTCTCATTGCCCTGCAAAAAAAAAAAAAAAGAAGAAGGGGGGAGAGCCGCACCATATGTAGAAGCATCTACCAGGTTGTGTCTTCATAAGAGCTGGTGCCCTGGATGATGCCTCTGGGACCTGCATCTGGAGTACCTTGTGAGGACAAAGAAACAGTGACTAGGAAGGAACCCTGAGCTATGAGCCAAGAGATCTGGATTCTGCTCCTTATGGCTTTACCTAAAGTACACCACCTTTCTGGCTATCAGCTTCCTCTCCTGTAAAATAATTGTACTGGATAAAATTCAATTCAACAACAACAAAAACAAAAAAAGAAAAGAAAAGTCATGGGGATAGTTATGGCCCGAGTTGGATAATTGAGTAGATTGACACATGCCTTCTAGGAAAAAGTGGCAGAACTGATTTGATCATGGGTTAAATATCCTTGTTTTCCAAAGTTGACAAACTCCATCTCCCAACTATTGAACTCTGTACCTTCTTTTCTGTTTCACTCATTACAGGCATGCTCTCCCTTCCCACCTCTACTTCCTGGTTTCCCTGGAGTTCCTTCAACACTTAGCAAGAGGCCTTTCTCAGTGCGCCTCCTAAATCCCCAACTTCACAGTATCATCCTTCCCATTTTCACTGTCCATGATCCTGTACCAACATAGCTATTCACATGTTGTCTTCCCCATTGCAATGTTAGCACCTTGAAGGCAGAGATTGTGGGTTTTGCCTTTCTTTGCATCCCTAGAACTTAGTGCAGTGCCTGGCATGTAGTAGGTACTTAATAAAGGCTTGTTTCTTTTTTTGGGTTAAGTGACTTGCCCAGGGTCACACAGCTAGTAAGTGTGTAAAGTGTCTGAGGCCGGATTTGAACTCAGGTCCTCCCGAATCCAGGGCCGGTGCTCCATCCACTGCACCACCTAGCTGCCCCAAAGGCTTGTTTCTTAACTGACTGGATCAAGTGATAGCCCTCTCTGAAGATTCATGAAGAAAGTGATACCCTGAGGGCAGCTAGATGGTGCAGTGGATAAAGCACCAGCCCTGGATTCAGGAGGACCTGAATTCAAATCTAGCCTCAGACACTTTACATACTTACTAGCTGTGTGGCCCTGGGCAAGTCACTTAACCCTCATTGCTCTGCCCCCCCAAAAGTGATACCCTAGCAAAGCCTTGAAAGAAGTTAAAGAAACTGAAAGGCAGATTTGAGAAGGAAGTATACAGTCCGGGGATGGGGGATGATTTGCACAAGCTGAGGAGGGAGATGGGATTTGGAATTTGGGGAATAGTGAGTTTGACTGTAGTTCAGAAAGAATGAAGAGTAACATGAAATAATTAGGAAAGGCAGGTGGGAGAACTTTAACTACCCAGCTAAGGAGTTTGTATTTTTTATCCTTAGAGGCACTCAGGAATTCACAGAGGTTTTTGAACAAGGGAAATGACTTGATCAGACCTGCACCTTGGGAAGATTATTCTTGGCATCTGTGTACAGAGTAGACTGAAGAGGGGAAAAATTGGAAACAGGGAGAATAATTAGAAGGCAAGTATAATAGCCCAGGCAAGAGGTGAAGTTGACTTTAACAAGAATGGAGGGAAGGGCACTGATGTGAACAGCAGTGGGGGAATCAACAAGACTTGGTAATTGATTGGATGGAAGTGGGGGAAACATCAGGATTACTCAGGTGACTTGGAAGATGGTAGTGCCTTTAAAAGAGGAGGGACAGGGGGCAGCTAGGTGGCGTAGTGGATAGAGCCCTGGAGTCGGGAGGACCTGAGTTCAAATCTGGCCTCAGACATTTAACACTTACTAGCTGTGTAACCCTAGGCAAGTCACTTAACCCCAATCGCCTCACCAAGAAAACTTAAAAAAAAAAAAAAGAGGAGGGATAGGGGGCAGCTAGGTGGTACAGTGGATAGAGCACCGGCCCTGGATTCAGGAGGACCTGAGTTCAAATTCAGCCTCAGACACTTGACACTTACTAGCTGGGCAAGTCGCTTGATCCCAATTGCCTCACCAAAAAAACCCAAAACAACAACAACAACAACAAAACAAAACAAAACAAAAAGAGGAGGGACAGGTCTAGGGAGAAAGACAATGAGTTCCATTTTGGACATGCCAATTTTGAGATACACATTACTATGACCCTGAACTGGGGATACAAAGAAATCATCCCTGCCCTCAAAGGGCTCACATTCTCCAAGAGGAGGCAACATATAAGTCAGTCATCAAACACAACACAAGTAGGGGAATGGAAGGGAGCAAGCATTTATTAAGTGCCTACTATGTGCTAGGCACTGTATCTCATTTGATTCTCACAACCACCCTAGGGAGGTAAGGGCTATTATGATCCCCATTTTACAGTTGAGGAAACTGAGGCAGACAGAAATTTGATGACTTACTCAGGGTTGCACAACTAGTCAAGTGTATGAGGCTGAATTTGAACTCATGTCTTTCTGACTCCAGGTCCAGTGCTCTATTCACTGGGTCCTAGGAAGATAAACATGGAAGAGGAAGCACTAGCAACAGCAGGGACAGGGAAAGACCTCCTGGCCAAGGTGGTACTTTATCTAAATTTTAAAGAAAGAAAACCAGGGATCATAAGATATTGTCCTTCCTGACTTCCTTTGGATTCCAAAACCATGCACCCATGATAGTTAGATACCTTCATTTCTGGTCCTTCTCCCATGCCCCCATGTTTTCAGATCCCTTTTCTGTAATGTGTTCCTTCATTAAAATGTAAACCCCTTCATGGGGCAGCTAGGTGGCAAAGTAGATAGAGCAGAGCTCTTGAAGTTGGGAGGACCTGAGTTCAAATCTCACCTCAGACACTTAATAGCTGTGTGACCCTGGGCAAGTCACTTAACCCCAACCCCAATTGCCTTAAAAACATCCAGGGCCATCTACAGTCATCCTGATATGATCTATCTATCTATCTATCCATCCATCCATCCATCCATCTATCTATCCATCTATTTATCTATCTAATCTATCTATATCCATCTATCATCTCTATCTCTATCTCTTGCCACTGGACCCAGATGGCTCTGGAGGAGAGAGTGAGGGTGGTAACTTTGCACAGCCCTCCCTCACTTAAATTCAATTCATTGCAAGTCATGACATCACCTTGATGTCATGGTCCTCTTCAAGAACGAAGGACCAACAAGGACAACAAACTCACTGAGGACAGGGATTGTCTTCCTTTCCCTCCCCCTCCCCTTCCCCTCCCCCTTCCCCTCCCCCTTCCCCTCCCCCTTCCCCTCCCCCTTCCCCTTGGATTTATATCCCCAGGGGCTTAGCAGGGTTCCCAAAGTGCTTAATAGATATTTGTTTGCTTTGTTTTTAGTGAGGAAGAACATTCCAGGAAAGTAGGATAGTTGTTGAAAGGTCATGGTGACATTATGTATAGATGGGAAAATTGGCATCTGCAGAGGTAGTTATTGAAAGTCTCTCAGTCAGCTTTTTTTGCTAATAAAGAAAAGACATGTTCCAGTCTAAATTATCATTTCACTGATCCAATGATTCAGAAAATTGCTATATACAGCACTGGACTTTATACACACAGCCCCAATGCCAGAGAAGACCGTTTGGTCCTAGGTGGCATTAACTTTTTTAGTATACAGGGTCCTTCCCAGGTCAAGGGAGCTGGGCCATCATAGCTCTGGGTGACCATGAAGAGCCCTCTTACTGGCTCATCATTCATATACCCTCACTTGACCCCTCTAACACATTTTTATTGCTATTGGGCCCCCCACCTCCACTCCACTGTCGAGAAGGAGAACCAGGAGGCAGACTGGGGCAAGCTTCTGAACCCATGGAATTCTTTGTCAAGCCACAGCAAGGAAGAAGCCAGATGGTGCAGAGGCCTCCAGAGACGTTGCCTGGCCCTCCCTGGCCTGAAGCTCCTTACTCCTGGAGCCGTTGGGTAGCTAATGTGTGCTCGTGCCAGCTCTGGGGATGGCTCTTAATCTCATTGTCAGGCTGGGACCTGCCAGGCACAGGAAGTTTGCCTTAGGGCACAAACAGCCCGCCACAGGAGAAGGAAGATGGGGAGGGAGGAAGGTGAGGCAGCCAGGCAGGCAGGCAGGTGAATGGAGGGAAGGAGACAGCAGGTCCCACCTCCCTCAGTACCTCAAGGTAGACCTTCCCTGCCACCCCCACCTTTTAGCCTTGGAATTTCTCTTTCCCTGAGGAATCTGGCAGAGCCTCAGACATTTGTTACACATTCCTATCATCAGAGAACGTTAGAGCTAGAAGGGACCTCGAAAATCAATTTATCTGACCCCTTATTTTACATAAAAAGAAACTGAAGCTCAGGGAGGATGGGTAACTCAGGCAAGGTAATGCAGAGAGTTGATGGAAAGGCTAGGACTAGAACCTAGGTCTCATTATTTCAGAACAGAGTTTTTCGTTTTCTTTTCTTTTGTTTTTTACCAACTTAGAAGGTGTGGTGTAGCCAATGGGAGACTGCAAACAGAACCTCCTCTCTTACCTCACCCCGAAGTGGGACTACACAACTAAAATAATGATAGCTAACATTTATAATAGTGCTTTAAGGTTTGCAATGTGTTTTATGCCTATAATCTCACGTGATCCATACAATAACCCATTGACATAGGTGCTGTTATTGTATGTGGTGACCTGTGGGGGATCCCACATTTCTCTATTCATTTTTTTTTGTGGGGCAATGAGGGTTAAGTGACTTGCCCAGGGTCACATGGATAGTAGGTGTCAAGTGTCTGAGGCCAGATTTGAACTCTGGTCCTCCTGAATCCAGGGTCTGTGCTTTATCTACTGCACCACCTAGTTGCCCCCTCTCTATACCTTTTCAACGGAATGAGTACATCACAACTCAACAGTAGCCTCCTTGCCTTTGGAAATGCCCTCATAGCCTGTTTGGAGTTGGGGGAAATTTGCACTTCTTACTTTGGGAAGGTAGTCTAATCCTTCTGTTAGGGTAAAATATTTCTGAGGATACTCAGAGTTTTCAAGTTCACTTTATTATTCTTGCTCTCTCCTGATCAAGCTAGGATTCTAAAGAGCTTATGATCCCTTTGAAAAGGCAAAACTAACACCCATTAGACAACTAGAGAAGAGAACTCAACAACTTTGGAATCAACTGTGAGACATGGGAGACACTGGCGCAGGACCATTCAACATGGTACGTCTGCATCAAAGAAGGCCCTGTGCTCTATGAGTGAAGCAGAATTACAGTAGCTCAAAGGAAACATGAGATGCATAAATTTAGAGACATCTCCACTCCAAATGTTCACATATTAGAAACTGAGGGAATACCCATCAACTGGGAAATGGCTGAACAAGTTGTGGTATATGAATGTAATGGAATACTATTGTGCTGTAAGAAATGATGAGTAAGCAGATTTTAGAAACACCTGGAAACACTTAACATGAACTGATGCTGAGTGAAGTGAGCAGAACCAGGAGAACATTGTACATAGTAACAGCATCATTATGTGATGATCAACTGTGACAGACTTAGCTCTTCTCAGCAACGTACTGATCCAAGACAATTCCAAAGGACTCATGATGGAAAATGCTATCTACATCCAGAGAAGTAACTATGGGAGGGGGCAGCTAGGTGGTGCAGTGGATAGAGTACTGGCCCTGGAGTCAGGAGGACCTGAGTTCAAATCTGGCCTTAGACACTTGACACTTACTAGCTGTGTGACCCTGGGCAAGTCACTTAACCCCAATTGCCTCACAAAAAAAAAAAAAGAAAGAAAGAAATAACTATGGAGTCTGAATGCAGATCAAAGCATACTATTCTTACTTTCTTTGTTTTCCCCCCCCCTGTTTTTTCCCTTTCTGTTTCTTCTTTTACAAGGTGACTAATGTGGAAATAAGTTTAACATGATCGCACATGTATAACCTATATCAGATTGCTTGCAGTCTTGGAGAGGAGGGAGGGGAGGGAGAGAGAAAAATTTGGAACTCAAAATCTTATAAAAAAATGAATGTGGAAAACTATCTTTACATGTAATGGTGGGGGGAGAATGCTGTTTACAAACAACAACAACAAACAACTCAACAACAACAAATGTTCATGTGGATTATTCATGTCTGACCTGTGTTAGAGCCTTCTGAGCTCATATTGGTTTGATCAGCAACAGTCAGACACACTATACCTTAACCCCAACATAGGGATGTCATTTTGGTCCTCTTCCAGCAGGAAGGACAACAACCAGGAATCCAGGGCAGGGCTGTATGATAACACCCAGTAAGTATTAATGGAATTGGAAGGGAGAGAGATCTCTGTGCTAGAGTGGCTGGTAAGGTGACTTTGACATTTGGGCTTTGTATATAAAAAGCACCCCAGGACATTTGCTCCATGTGGCTCTCTAGATAGGTTCTGGATGGCCTAGAGTAAGGTGGGGGGCCCCCATGCTGATGGTGATTTCCTGCCTGGAACATGAGTATGGTGACAGGAGTCACCATCATCTATACTGATGAAATCACAGATCCTTATCTCACACGCAGAGTAGTAACCGGCTTGGGTGAATGCTGCCTTCTTGTCTCCATTCAACCTACCCACCTGCCCATCTCCCACAAACTTCTTGCCAATTTCTCCTCTCCCTCTCTTGACGGGACACTGACCTCCACCTCCATTCTTACCTTCTGTGAGAGAATCCAGAATCCCACTGCACTCAAAGCCTCAGCCCCACCCTCCCCTTTCCATCTGACTTTCCACCAAACCCACTCTGCTGCTATACCCTTAGAACTTCCAGGCTTATTCATCTGCCTTGTACACAGACACAGACACAGACACACACAGACACACACACACACACACACACACACACACACACACACACACACACACACACATATATATATGTTACCTTCCCTAATTAGACCATGAATTACTTGAAAATGGAATCTCACCTTTCTCATTTGTGAATTGGAAATAAGTATCCTTGGATTACTTGTTTCAGAAGACTATAAACCTTAAGACCTCAAAACCTTTAAAAACTATAAAAATGTGGGTTATTATTATTGTTTGTCATTTCTAACCCTCATTGGAGCCACGGTTTCTATTTGTATCCCTAGTGCTCGGTAGATAGTATGTACTTAATGCTTTTGTTCATTCATTCATTCTTGTATCATGCATTCACTCACCAAAACAGATCATAGCTAATCTCTAACTTAATAGACATATCCTGGGAGACTGTCTGAGGTTCAGAGGTGAAGAACTTATCCAGGGACCATAGAGTAGATAAACGGCAGAGACAGGATTCAAACTCAGGTCTTGCTAACACCAAGCTCAGCACGCCATTCACTATGCCATAAAGAAATTTGTGTCTCATCAAGGAAATGTTTGATCAGCAAAGGCAGTGGGCCAGTCATGATGAGAATGAAGGATAGAAGACAGACATAGCTTGACCTAGCAAGATGCTTGGGAGATGGGGAGAAGAAAGCCTAGAGGAAGGCCCTGAAGCACACTGGGTGAATCCTGTAAGAGGATCTGTGGGAGAACAAGGAGAGGAATGGCACAGAAAAGGGGGAGGAGGAGGAGCAGAGAGGGGATCTGCACAGATGAAGGAAATACCATCCATGAGATCACAGAGCCATTGAAGTATTAAGCATTGTTGTTCAATTGTTTCAGTCATGTCTGACTCTTCGTGACCCCACTTGGGGGTTTTCTTTTTTGTTGTTTGTTTTTTGTTTTTTTTTAGTGAGGCAATTGGGGTTAAGTGACTTGCCCAGGGTCACATAGCTAGTGAGTGTTAAGTGTCTGAGGCCAGATTTGAACTCAGGTACTCCTGACTCCAGGGCTGGTGCTCTACCCACTGCACCATCTAGCTGCCCCTGGGGTTTTCTTGGTAAAGATACCGGAGTGGTTTGCCATTTCCTTCTCCAACTCATTTTGCAGATGAGAAAACTGAGGCAAACAGGGTGAAGTGACTTTCCCAGGGTCACTCAGTAAGCTAGTAAGTGGCTGAGACTAGATTTAAACTCAGGTCTTCTTGATTCCAGGCTCAGAACTCTATCCACTGAACCACCTAGCTGTCCCATTAATTAATATTAAGCATTAATAACTCATATTTCTATAGCCTTTGAAAGTTTATGAAGCTCTTCTCTCATTGTCCTGTGATGTAGAGAACACCTCTTACAGATGAGGCAACTGGGATTCTGAGAAGTTATCCACTGCTGTCACATATCTAGTAAATGGAGGGACCAGGGACTTGCCCAGAGCTTTTTCTTTTTAAAAAAATTACATTAAAAAATTGAACTATCTTTTGTTTCTATGTCACCTTATTTTCTAGATATATTCTTCTCAACGTTTCTCTCCAGGAAGCCATCCCTTGGTAACAAAGAATAAAAAAAGAAAGGGAGGGAGCAGTTAAGCAAAATTCACCCAGACATTGTAATATATTGGAAAAAGGAGTTAGGGAACCTGAGTCCAAATCCTACTTACTGACCTTGTGTGACCTAAGGACCCACCTGTGTGACTTTCAGCAACTTTCTTAATTCTTATGGGTCTCAGTTTTCTCATCTGGAAACATTCTATGATAAACTGAGAGTAGATACAACATTCCCCCACTCCCCAGTCTCCCCTCCCTGCTGTTGTCCCCTAACCACCAAAGGTGGAAGGGAAATGCATTTTCTCAATTCCTCTCCAGAAGCCCAGATCTAAGACTCTAAGTAAGACCAACATCCTCCTCTCTAACCCCATGCCCCAGGACTAGCTTCCTCCTGGAGCCCTCCACCCCTCTCCAAACATAAATGCAGCACGTGCTTTGGCATACATTGGCCCACCCCAGCCCAGCCCAGCTCGAAAGGCCAGATTTCACTGTTGGGGAGATCCAGTTCCCCATATCAAGTCTTTGCCACAGGAAATGTTACACCAAGGGGAAAATAGTTTAGGGGTAGGGGTGGGGGTGAGGAAAACAGTACCACCTCAGACTGGGGATAGATTGGGGAAAATCCAGGGGCGTCTGGGTGGAGGAAGCTGAAGGGGTGGGGAGAATGTGGAGCAGGGGACAAGGGGAAGGAAATCACGGGACTTCACCAAAGAGGAAGGTCCAGATGACAGCCCAGCTCTGTAAACTTCCAACGAGACTGGCCAAGCCAAATTTGTTCTAAAAGTTTATCTTTCCATTTTTCTCTCTCCCCTGGGAAATCTGGAATCTTACTACATAACTATATCTCTTGGACAGTGGGGAGTGGGGGGAGAAGGGAAACCTTTATTATTTGTATTGCTTCCCTGAGTCCCCCCTCCCTCTTCCCTCTCCTCAAATGAACTGTATCCAGGAGCCCCTGTCTGGGGAGGGAGGGGGTCCTGAGAGTCGATTCTCCTTCAAATACCATCCGGCTGCTGTCAGGGGGACCAGCTCCTGCAGCTGTCCTCTCCATAAAGAGAAGACTTCGGGGTTGTTAAGCATCCATGACAATGTTTTTCATATGTTGGAGCTTGGGCTGCTGAGTTGCTCACACATCTATGGATAGTCAAGTCAAATGTTTATCAAGTTCTTACTATGTGCTAGCCACTGAACCGAGCATTGGGGATACCCAGAAAGGCAGAAACGGTCCCTACCTTTAAGGATCTCACGTTCTAATGGAGAGAGACCACATGGAAGCAACTAGGTCCATACAAGATATATATGGTATAGGGTCAATGGAAGTTTATCCCAGAGGGAAATGGTCTAGGAAGGAGGAAGAGGGGCAGGAAAGACCTTGTCCAGAAAGTGGGATTAGAAGCGAGTCTTGAAGAAGCCCAAGAGGCAGAGATGAGGAGGGAGAGCATCCCAGGGATATATATATATATAAAATGAAAAGGATTCAGGAGTGCCTTTTTCCAGAGTACCCTCAAAGAGTCAGAAGATGGAGTTCTGTGGGGGAGCAACAGCAAGGAGGCCAAGTGTAGCTGGAGTTTGTGGAGGGAGGTAAAGCTCCGGAATAAAATTCCAAATTTCCTGGGAGGGAAGGGAGGGGATGAGAGAAAAATAGAAAGAGATAAGCTTTTGCAGTAAAGTTGGCTTGGTCAGTCCTGGTGGAAATAAACACTGGAACTAGACTGGAAAGGTAGAAAGGAGTCAGGTTGTTTGGGGCTTGAAAACCCAAACAGATTATATTCTATTTGACCCTGGGGGTAATAGGGAGTTATTATGAGAGTTTAATGAGTAGGGGATGACAGTAAGTCAATAAGCACTTATTAATTGACTACTATGTTGCCAGGCAGGACAGCTAGGTGACACAGTGAATAGAGCGCTTGGCTTGAAGGAAGAGTCATCTTCCTGAGTTCAAATCTGGTTTCAGACACTTACTAGCTGCATGACCCTAGGCAAGCCACTTAACCTTATTTGCCTTAGTTTCCTCAACTGGAAAATGAGCTGGAGAAGGAAATGGTAAGCTACCAAGGCTGTGACTGAAACAACTGAACACACACACACACACATTCTAAGTACTGTGCTAAGCACTGAGGATACAAGTATAAGCATAAAGATAGTCCCTGGCCTCAAAGAGCTTACATTCTTTTTTTTTAAATCATAAAAGTATTTTATTATTTTCCAGTTACATGTAGAGATCGTTTTCAACATTTGTTTTCATAAGATTTTGAGTTCCAAATTTTTCTCCCTCCCTCTCTTCCCTCCCCGCTCCCCAAGACAGAAAGCAATCTGATATAGGTTACATATGTACAATCACATTAAACATATTTATGCATTAGTCATGTTGTGAAAGTAGAATCAGAACAAAAGAGAAAAACCTCACAAAAGAAAAAAACAAAAGTAGAAACAGTATGGTTCAATCTGCATTCAGAATCCACAGTTCTTTTTTCTGGATGTGGGGAACATTTTCCATCACAAGGAGCTTACTTTCTAATGTAAGAAGACAACATATAAAGGGGGACTTGAGGGTGTGGGGGAGAGGGAGGGATATTGGTGACTAAGTCTGGAGAATAAGGTTTGGTTGGTCTGGTACACTTCTTCAAAATGGAAGAAGAATCCACCAATAACGGAAGGGGCCTGCAGGAGTAGTCAAGAGGCAGTTGTAGCATGGTGCTTTAGGAAAATCATTTTAGCAGCTGAGTGGAGGATGGATTGGAGTGGAGAAAGATGAGGCAGGGTGACCAATCAACAGGCTATTGAAGTAGTCCCGGCATGTGGTGATGGATGTCTGCAGCTGTGTGCATGGAGAAAAGGGCCCATATGCATATACAAGAGATGATGTAAAGGTAGAAACATGAAGATTTGGTAACAGAATGAGCATGTGGGGTGGGGGAGAGTTAAGGAATCAAGGTGACTTTGAGGTTGTGGGTCTCTGTGACTGGGAGAATGGTGGTGCCCTCTGCCACAATAAGAGGATCCAAGAGGGAATGGGAAGGGATATTGGACATCTACTACTCCATCCCTTTGTTTTTATAGATAAAGCTGGTAAAAACCCAGGCAGGTTAAGGCATTTGCCCTCAGTAAGTCCAGTCTTCTTTCCACTGCTGCTGTCCTTGGTTATCCTCATAATATTACTGAGATAGCCAAGGTGGGTACCATTATTCCCACTCATCTTAGGAACTTGGAATGATCGAGTGTCAGAGCTAACGGGGACCTTAGAGATCATAGAATTAAATTCCATCACTTCACAGATGAGGAAATTGAGCTCCAGAGAGGGAAGATGACTTTCTGGCAACCGTACAGTGAGTGGAAGGTGTAGCCAAGACTTGAACCCATGTCTTCTATCATCCCAACATAAGCTTGAGAGCAGGGACTGACTTTTATCTTCTTTGTTTCCTCAAAGCTGAGCACAGTAGGCAAATTTAGCAAATAATAAAAGACTAGTGGGTGAAATCAAGATCTCCTATCCTTAGGGTAGGGCAGCTACGTTGTGCCATAGTGCACAGAGTGCTGGACCAGGAATCAGAAAGACTCATCTTCCTGAGTTCAAATCCAGCTTCAGACACTTACTAGCTGTGTGACCCTGGCAAGTCACTTAACCCCATTTGCCTCAGTTTCCTCATCTGTAAAATTAACTGGAAAAGGAAATGGCAAACTACTCCAGTACCTCTGTCAAGAAAACCCCAAATGGGGTCATGAAGAGTTGCATATGACTGAACAACAACAAATCCTTAAAGATGTAACTCCCACCCTCATAGTGAGTTAGTGGTACATCAGAGACTTAAACCTGTTTCTTCCAACTCCTAGTGAGCCCAGAATTTAGGCCAATAGACACCCTACTGGATTCCTACAAGCAAAAAAAATGGAAGGCCTTTGAGAGACCTTCTAGTTTAACCCTCTCCTTTTACAGACAATAAAATTGAATTTTTTGCAGGGCAATGAGGATTAAGTGACTTGCCCAGGGTCACACAGCTAATAAGTGTCAAGTGTCTGAGGCTGGATTTGAACTCAGATCCTCCTGAATCCAGGGCTGGTGCTTTATTCACTGTACTACCTAGCTATCCCCAATGAAATTGAAATTTAAGGAAGGGAAGTCATATAATGGAGAGAGCATCATAGAATCATAAATTTAGACCCAGAAGGGGCCTTACAAAATATTCCATCCAATCTCCTCAATTTATAGATGGGGAAACTGAGGCCCAGAGAAGTAAAGTGAATTGTTCAAAGCCACACAGCTAGTGACAGAGACAAGATTTCTTATTTAGCAGTAAGGGCATTGGCTCTGAGAAAAGAGGACCTGGGTTCAAATTTGACCCTACTTACTTCTGACCTTGGAAAAGTCATTTAACTCCTATCTATATAATGATGGAGTTAGATGAAATGGCTTTAGACATCCCTTCCAACCTTAATCTATGAGCTATGAACCTTTCATGCGACTTCCTCAAATGGCTGCAGCAAATTAGTGGTAGAACTGGACTCCAAAGAAGCTAGGCATCCCGACCCCCAAACCAGAACCCAGGAAGAACTTGGGAAAGGGAGTCAAGCCAGGGTTAGACCTCTTGTTTCTCCTTCATACAACAGCAGAAAATGCGGGTTCCCTTCCCACAGGCAGCCAGCTGTGTGATTCCCTCTTAAGTTTGTCCAACTCCAGCCAAAACACCCGGAGGAGTGGCCCTGCCTGCCACTCAGGGGTTAAGCCGACAGCTGCTGGCTCCCGTTACTTGTCTCTTCTTCTAATCTCTTCTGTTTAGCAGATGAAAGTTGTTGCTTTTGCAACTTAGAAGACCTGACTCTTATAACATATTTTGATCCCTTGCTGGGCTTCCAGCCTAGAGCAGAGGAGTGAGTGGGTGACTCTGGGGACCACTCTGGTTTTCTCCAGTTGCTGGAAATGACTGAAGGTCCCTTGATGGCTCCAGACCAAGTATCCAATCATTTTCTCCTTCCCCTCCCCCCTCACATCTTTCTAATTTTCTGTCTGCCTTGCTCCTCCCCCCGCCCATCCCATATCTACCACCAATCACCAATCACCAGGGAAAGATATCTCTAGCCCTCCGTGTTCCTTCCCCATAGATCACAGCATGGGAAGTGACCCCATACAACTAAAATCTGAGCTCCACGGGGCAGCGGCATCAGGGAGGATTGCCGAATGGCCCCTGGGGAGCGCTTGGCCTCCAAGAGTACAGAGCCCAGTCAGAGAGAGGGGAGGAAAAAAATAGTAGCTGCCACATTCCTGTCTCTAGCTACCCCCAGAAACGAGAGCCTGGAATGTTAGTGCCTTAGGAAGCCTCTGTGTAGGGCACTGGGTGGTTTTTCACAGAGATTTAGGATTGGCCATTGGCTGGTATATAGCAAGAATCTCCTGAAATCCATCCTCTCCTTCAGCTTCCGTATAAAGACCAGGCAAGTGTACAAGGAAACACAAAAGAGTCCTTTGGGAAGAACTGTGCACATTCCTGTGAGGTCAGGCTAGCAGATAAGAGCCTTCAGGGACATAGGCCTCGGCCCCTCCCCACTATCCCTATTTTTTTAAAGGGTTAAAAAATGCAGGTTAGCTAAGAGGTCACTGAGTAAACACTTCTGAGGTGGCCCGACCCTTGGTAGGGTCATTGAGCGAAGACTAGTAAGTGACTGTCTAACATCTGCTTGTTCCAGTCTTGTCTGCATCTGGAACCCAGGTCTGGACAGCTGCTGTGCTCTGATGCTAGAAGCCTGTGAGTTTCATCTCTGTGGTAACCAGACCATATATACATCTGCCCTTATGAAGGCCAAGTAGGGCGCCAATCCAAGGCCAGGTTGGAAAAGACCAGTGGAAAGGGCACACTCTGGAGTCAGAGGGCCCTGGGTTCAAATTTGCCCTCTGATGCTTACCACCTGAGTCACTTTGGGCAAGTTACCTCATTTTCCTTATCTGTAAATGGAGAAGGTTGGTCTAGATGGCTTCTAAGGTCCCTTCTAGCTCTAAATCTATGATCCTATCATCTTACATGATTCTTGGTTGGGGAGCGGGGAGAGGAGAACAGGAAGATCCACAGTCTTGGAGTCAGGAGACATGGGTTTGGATCCTGGATCCAAGAGTCACTGACTATGTTGACTGTGGATAAGTCAGAACCTCTCTGAGCCTCAGTTTTCTGAACTGTGAATTGGAGATAGTGTATGTGAAACAGCTTGTAAATCTTAGAATAACGCATAAATGCCATCTGCTATTATTCACTAGGCCTGGGTTCAAGTTCTGAGTCTGTCATGAGCTAAGTGTATGACCTTGAGCAAGTCACTTCTCTCTGGACCTGAGTTTCCTTATCTGTGAGATGAGGGGGTCAGGCTATATGGTCTAAGGTTCTTGCTACCTCCGGGATCCCACATGATTCTCTTGCCCTTGGCTCTTTTTTTTTTTTTTTTAGTGAGGCAATTGGGGTTAAGTGACTTGCCCAGGGTCACACAGCTAGTAAGTGTTATGGGTCTGAGGTCGGATTTGAACTCAGGTCCTTCTGACTCCATGGCCAGTGCTCTATCCACTGCACCTAGCTGCCTCTGCCCTTGGCTCTTTTTGGAAAACACTAAAGATACCTTGAAAACAACTCAGGGCAAGTAGGAATCAAAGTTGGGTGAGAAGAGGCAGCTGTGCATTATATTCATGGGGCAGGGAATCAGGCACTGAGGGGCTTATCTGTAAGGTTACATGAAAGTATGTTTGTTGCTCCCCAGAGATTTCTATCCTTGGAGGAAAGAATTGGAGAAACCCACCAAACAGGCCATCCCTGTCCACTCTCCAAAAGTCCCTCCAAGTTAAGGTCCTCAACCCCCACCCTCAAGCCTTTCAAAGCATGGTCTAGAGGGAAGAGGAGGGGGAGAATACCTGCCCCATTGAGAGCTTTCCTAAAGGCTGGACAATGGGCCTCCTGGGACAAAGGCAAGGTCTGGGGCCAGAGAGCCCAAAGGGATGGGATGGGATGGGGCAGATCAGAGGGGTTGAATTTATGGCCTTCTGCTGACCCCTTCACAGAAACAAGCCTTGTTTGCCAGAGAACTAAGAGGGACCAGTTTGGGGGGTGGGGTTGTTGGGGTGGGGAGTGGGGGTTGAGAGAGAGAGGGATGAAAGGCTGAGAGAAAAGAAAGGATTATCTTTAAGAAACCTGAAAAAAAAAAAGAACCAGAGAAAAGGATGAAACCATGGTAACCAGGAGGTCCTCCAAGACTTAACACCCTCTAGAAAGGGGGCTCTGTGTTAACATTCTCCCCTCAGCTAGGCCTCAATAAATCAGTATTAAGAGGTCTAAACTCGCTCCCCCATCCTTCCTATTCTCCTTGCCCTCTCTGGGCTAGCCTGCCCATTGGTCCCTTCAGTGCTCTCCCCCTCCATCCCACTTGCCCCTTCTGTTCTCCGACCTGTTGCAAGAAAGGGACTATTTCCAAGACTGGGGGTGGGGGTGGGGGTGGGGGAAGGGTGAGGACCCAGGCCTATCTTACTCAAATATGGCAGGGGAAGGAGGGGGCTGGATTCTTGTTAACCAACTTAAAGGGCTGCCCAGCCCCCACTGGGCTGGGGAGGAGGGGGTACCTCTCCTCTGCCCAGTCTTCCCCCAGCCCCTATTGATATTGAAATAAGGGGCCATCCATCAAGACCCCAAAAGGACCCTGTCAGAAGAGACTGAAAAGAACCACTAGGGGAGGGAGGAGGGAAACCTGTCTGAGGGAAGGCTGGACCAAAGCGTGGCAGGTGTGTTATGGACTGGGACACTGCTTGGGGGAGGAGGCGATTCATTTCCTTGTCAGGGCCGTGGTGGTGGCTATAATGCTAAGGGCGGGAAAGGCCTCCAGTAGGGAGGGCCTTGTCTGCCAGACCCGTCAGGAGGGGCTAGGAAAGATGAGGAATGCCACAAGGGGAGAAGGGGGCGTCTAGCACAGGACTAGGCACTGGAACTAGACTTTCCCGGAATTACAGATTAATGCTCAGAAAGGACTTTAGAGGCTATTTAGTCAACCCCCCTCATTTTACAGATGAGGAAACTGAGGCCAGAGAATTGCCCGAAATAGTTATCGACAGAGATAACTCGGGTATCCTGACTCCAAACGTAGTGTTCTTCTCACTGTACCTATGCTGCCTTTTCTTTTTTTTTTTTGTTTTTTGTTTTTAGTGAGGCAGTTGGAATTAAGTGACTTGCCCAGGGTCACACCGCTGGTAAGTATTAAGTGTCTGAGGCCGGATTTGAACTCAGGTACTCCTGACTCCAGGGCCGGTGCTCTATCTACTGCATCACCTAGCTGGCCCTATGCTGCCTTTTCTGAACCGAAGAGAGTTACCCAGAAACCTGTGAAAATATCACAGATCCATCTTCGCCCCAGTTTTTGCCTTAGCCTTTTGGAGAACAGGCAAGGTTGACACATGAAGGCTTTATCCAGATTCTAAAGAACCTCATTGGCCCTTAAGGGTGACCAGGAAAGGAGTAAGTCTTTAGACAGCGAACCTTAGAAAGACCAATGTCTTTTTTTTCTCCTTTTGGGGCAATGAGGGTTAAGTGACTTGCCCAGGGTCACACAGCTAGTAAGTATCAAGTGTCTGAGGTCATATTTGAACTCAGGTCCTCCTGAATTCAGGGCCAGTGTTTTATCCACTGTGCCACCTAGCTGTCCCAGACCAGTACCCTTTTTTGGGGGTGGGGTGAGGCAATGGGGGTTAAGTGACTTGACCAGGGTCACACAGCTAGTAAGTGTTAAGTGTCTGAGGCCGGATTTGAATTCAGGTCCTCCTGACTTCAGGGCCAGTGCTCTATCCACTGTGCCACCTAGCTGCCCTCAGTACCCTTTTTAAAGGCAATTTACCCAGAATGGCACAATCAATTTAACAACTAGATAAACCCAAACTCTGGGTTTAAAAAAAAGGAAATGGTTAAAAAACTAATTTCCAAAAGTTCTCCCAACTAATGGATGGCCCCAGCTAACACATCCATTCTGAAACCTCTTTTATTTTGTTAATTTACTTAATTTACTTATTATCTAGCACAGAGGTTTCAAACATACAGTAACCTACAGGCAGCATCACAGTCCATAAAAATACAATAGAACATAGATAATGTTAATATGTGATTTTCTACAGCAATGTGCAGCCAGAAGGATCCTTAATTAAGACTTAGTTTTGAGTTTGACACCACTGATCTAGAAAGTAGTGGTACTTATCCCACCTTGTTTCTCTATGTTCTTATTCCTGTAAGGTCCTTGAGGGAAGTAATTATGCCCCAAGGATGGGAGAGCTGATTTCACCTAATAGTAAGTCAGTCATTAAATATTCATTGTTGTTGTTTGGTCATTTCAGTCCTGTGTAACTTCTGTGTGACTCTTTGTGACCCTATTGGGGTTTCCTTGGCAAAGATACTGGAATGATTTGCCATTTCCTTCTCCAGCTCATTTTACAGATGAGGAAACTGAGGCAAACAGGTTGAAATGACTTGCTCAGGGTCTCACAGCTAGTAACTGTCTGAGGCCTGATTTGAACCCATTTCTTCCAGACTCCAGGCCCTTTGCTCCACCACTGTACCATCCAACTGTCATACTCACCTACCCAGTGCCAAGCACTATGCTAAACTCTGGAGAGTCAAAGAAAGGTAAAAGATAGTCACTGCCCTACAGGTCACATCAGGATAGAGTCAGAAACATGGGTTCAGGTCACTGTATGGCTGCCAGCAGTTCATCTTCCCTCTCTAGAATTGATTTTCCTCATCTGTGAAATGAAGGGGTTGAATTCTATAATCTCTAAGGTACCTTTCAGCCCCGATGTTTGATAGTTCTATGAATCTCAGATGGAAACAATGGTACTCATCTTTGCTAGCTCAGGGGTGTTGTGAAGTTAAGGGAGATGACTGGCTATAGTTGAAAAAGGATTTGGATTCATACAATCTAACCTAGAATTCTGGTCCTACTACTTAACCACACTTGTGTGATCTTGGGCAAATCACTTAAGAGACCTAGAGATGTAAAGGACCTTAGAGGTCACTGATCAACAACCATTATTAAATGTGCAAAGCATTAATATGTGTTAGGTGCTGGAGACAGAAAGGTGACTAGTCCAACCCCTTTCTTTTATGGAAAAAGTGAAACCCAAGGAGGACCCTGGGATTATAAATCTAGAGATAGAAGGGATCTCAGATTATAGCTCATCCAACCATTATTTCCCTCTGGAGCTAAAACTCCTAGGGACCAGGAAAATGCTTTTTTTGTTTTGCAAGTTTATCACTATGGAGATAGGATGTAGTCCCATGGTATTTTTCTTGGTGGTCTTGTCCCAAACTGTAGGACAAATGGATGGAAGGATGGATGGGTGGTTGTATGGATGGATGGATGAATGAATGAAAAAGCATTTATTAGTCTGCGCCTAACACTGTGCTAAGTGCTGGGGATACAAAAAGAAAAATCAAAATCATCCCTGTTCGGGGCAGCTAGGTGGCGCAGTGGTTAAAGCACCAGCCCTGGATTCAGGAGGACCTGAGTTCAAATTTGAGCTCAGACACTTGACACTTACTAGCTGTGTGACCCTGGGCAAGTCACTTAACCCTCATTGCCCCCCCCCAAATCATCCGTGTTCTCAAGGATTTCACCTTTTAAATGGGGGAGACAATATATAAAAGAAAGTTCAGCTGCAGGACATATGGAAAGGTTAGGGGATGGGTTCATAGGTAATTGAGATGACAGTGTTGGGGACTTCAGGATGCAAAGACCTGGAAGATCTCAGGATGCAGTTGTAGAGCAAATGGTAAGGCCTGGTGGGCCTCCACTTCATCAGAAGGAATGTTAGCTGTCAAGCAGCTTTGGGGAAGGAGGAAGTTAAGATGGGAGGGAACCTCCAGGAATAGTTCTCCTGCCTAACCTTCCCAAATTGGTTTTAGGATCTCAGGGGAAAGGAGAGGAAGTTAGAAAGCCCCTGATGGTGGTGGTTCTTCTGACTGTCTGTTTTTCTCAGTATGTGGGTGACGAATTCTTTTGCTTTGGCAATCCAAGAAACAAAGAAAAATATAAAAAAGCCCTCAATTCTGTTTGGTCCCCTAATACTTCCAGAGTGACAGTGTCAGAGTAGTTGAAATGAATACAGAGGTTGTTAAGAATTACATAATTATTAATTTGTAATCTATATGAGAAATCTTTGTCCAATGACAAATGAGTTGACATAGGAGAAGGAAGAACTGAATTGTATCAATACTGACATGTAAATGAACCTAGGGGAAAGAAGGAAGTTACAGGTAAATGGAAGGATGACTCACAGTCCCTCCTTTGAGAAGTAAAAGGAGGAATTTGGGAAGTTGTTTTATCACATATCCAAAGACAACAAGATGTGTGACTTAATGAGACTCTTGGTCATCTTGCCTTGTAGTACCTGTGATGCGCATAAGTGGAGAGACCACCATGAAGATTTTTGCAACTTATGTGTCAACATCTGAGGATAAGGTAGAGAAATTCTGTGTCAAACTTAATATGACTTATCAAATTTAATCTGAATATATTTAATAACCTCAATGTAAAGATAGGCATAGTAGAAGACAGGGAAAAATATGGTGGAAAATATATCTCAGAATCAAGAAATAAAAGTGGCCAAATGTAGACTACATGAAACCTCACACTTAAGTATCATTAATATTTTATTTAAGAAAATAATTGGAAGGTACTGGACATGGTGATGACTGAATAACATCACAAAAATGAAATTGACTGTTTTAAGAGATAGGAAACAATTTGATTACCATTTGGGGAATCATTTTAAAATCATCTGTCTCTGAGCAATTAGAACTTCAATTTGTTAGAGCAAAGAACAAAATCAAGACCAATTATAAGAAAGATGAAAAGAAGAAATCTGCAATTAAAATATCTTCATTTTTAACTTGATAGGTTTTTTGCTTTAAAAAATATGGAAATTGGACAAAGGAACAGACATGGAAACAGACATTCCACCTCTCAGCTCTGAGCATTTTCTCTGATTCCCTCATACCTGGACTGCTCTCCCTCTTCATCTCACCTATAGGTTTTCCTGTCTTCATTTAAGTCCCAACTAAAATCCCATCTTCAGGAAGATTTTTCCCAATCCTTTTTAGTGCCTTCCCCCTTTTAATTATTTCCTATTTATCCTTTATATAGCATGTTTGTACATATTTGTTAGCTTGTTGTCTTCCCCATTAGACTGTAAACTCCTTGAGGATAGAGAGTATCTATTTCCTCTTTTTGTATCCCCAGAGTACACAATAGATTTTTTGTTTTTTAAGTGAGTTGCCCAGGATCACACAGCTAGTAAGTATCTGAAACTGATTTGAACTTAGGCGTACCTGACTCCAGGGCTGGTGCTCTATCTACCACCTAGCTGATCTTCATAATAGGTTCCATTTTTTTTTCAGGGCAATGAGGGTTAAGTGACCTAGTTGCCCCTCATAATAGGTTCTTTTTTGTTGTTGTTGTTGTTTTTGTGAGGCAATTGGGGTTAAGTGACTTGCACAGGGTATCACAGCTAGTAAGTGTTAAGTGTCTGAGGCTGGATTTGAACTCAGGTCCTCCTGACTTCAGGGCCGGTGCTCTATCCACTGCACCACCTAGCTGCTCCTGTTTTTTTTGTTTTGTTTTGTTTTGTTTTTGTTTTTTGAGGCAATTGGGGTTAAGTGACTTGCCCAGGGTCACACAGCTAGTATGTGTTAAGTGCCTGAGGCCAGATTTGAACTCAGGTCCTCCTGACTCCAGGGCTGGTGCTCTATCCACTGTGCCACCTAGCTGCCACTGTCCATTTATTTTTTACATATTTCCCTTCACCTTGTGAACAATGTTTTTTGATTTCCCAGTATCTACAGAGTAGATGGTGCAGAATTCTCATTCTCCTTGTTCAGATTATCTTTTCATGCATAAGAGTGTTGGCCATACCCTTGCTCTAACCTATGCCCATGTATCTGCCCTTCCTTTAAGCCAATGTATTTTTTCTAGCATCTAGAAGGAGAGGATAGTTAACAGGCATGTGGATGGTTGGTTAGTCTTTAATCAGCTTCTAGATCTCTTGACAAGAGTTAGAGTTGTCAATTTCCTTGGCGTCATTTAAGGTCAAGCTATCCTTTCTTATTTCCACATTGATGGACAATGAAGATGTGTCTTTTCTGACATCTGAGCATGCTCATAGCTGGAAAAATATCATAAGTTTTGTTTGTTTGTTTGTTTTTGCAGGGCAATTGGGGAGCTAGTAAGTGTTAAGTGTCTGAGGCCAGATTTGAATTCAGGTCCACCTGAATCCAGGGTTGGTGCTCTACCCACTGCACCACCTAGTTGCCCCTTATCATGGGTTTTTGTTTTTGTTTTGTTTTTTTGGGGGGGAATTTTGTTTTGTTTTGTTTTGTTTTTTGGTGAGGCAATTGGGGTTAAGTGACTTGCCCAGGGTCACACAGCTAGTAAGTGTCAAGTGTCTGAGGCCAGACTTGAACTCAGGTCCTCCTGAATCCAGGGCCAGTGCTCTATCCATTGCACCACCTAGCTGCCCCTATCATGGGGTTTTAACAGATGGAGATGGGGCAGGCATGACCCATAACAGTATGAGCAACAGCACAGAGATTGGAGAGTAAAGGACAGTGGAAAGTTCAGCTTGACTGGGATCAAATGGCTTAAATGAAATAGTAGGAGAACAAGTCACAGCCAGGTTATGGATAATCTTGAATGCCAATATCACTAGTTTATACTTTATATGGTAGGCTATTTTATATTATTTGTACCAGCTAGGTGGCATAATGGTTAGAGTGCTGGGCCTGGAGTCAGGAGGACTTGAGTTCAAATCTGGCATCAGACACTGGCTATGTGACCCTGGGTAAGTCACTTAACCCTGTTTGCCTCAGTTTCCTCATCTGTAAAATGAGCTGGAGAGGGAAATAGCAAAAGCCATTTCACTATCTCTGCCAAGAAAATGGGGTCACAAAGAATTGGACACAATTGGAAAATGACTGAGATTATTTGTAGAGTAGAGGAGTAAGATGATCAGAGTGGCACATTTTAAGAAGGTTACTTGGTCAATAATTCAAAAGACAGAGCTGATACTTTCAGCAGGAAGGCCATTTAAGAAGCTACCATAGGGGGCAGCTAGGTGGCGCAATGGATAAGGCACCAGCCTTGGATTCAGGAGGACCTGAGTTCAAACCCAGCCTCAGACACTTACTAGCTGTGTGACCCTAGGCAAGTCACTTAACCCCCAGAGGAAGAAGAAGAAGAAGAAGCTACCATAATAATCTAGGCAGGAAGAGGTTAAGATCTGAACTAAAATGGTTGTAGTAGGAATTGAGAGAAGGAGATGGAAATGAGAGATATATTGTGTAGGCAACATCAATAGGATCTGGCAACTGATGAGGAGTTAAAGATTATTCTAAGGTTATGAGTCTGGTGATGACAACAGAAATAGGAGAGTTAAAGGAAGGGGCAGATTGAGCAGGGAAAGTGATGACTTAGAGATTTTGTGTTTCAGGCAAAAACCCAACATCTATTGGAAATGCACTCCATGGAGTATCAGGGGAGATGGGGATTAGATTTAGAAGTCATATTCACAACAGTCGTCACTGAAGCAAAGAAAATAGATATGATCACCAAGATATAAATCATCTCTGTATTTCTGTGGAAAGATGGGGTGCAGTGGTGCTTAGAATTAGCTCCTAAGCAATCCATGAAGAATATTTTAGCTTCTCATAATAAAAAGCTTTCTAACAATTAGAATGATAAAAGAGAAGAAGGCATTGCCCCTAGAGGTTGTAGGGTCCTTGTAGCTGGAGGTCTTCAAATGGAGACTGACTGATCACTCACTGGGGATGTTGTAGAAGAAAAGTTTGCTTAGGGACTTGTTGGACTAGATGATCTCTTGGGGGTTTTCCAGCTTGGAGATTTTGTGGGTCGAGTTCCCAGCAGGCAGGGCCTACTAGTCCAGTTATAAAGCCTTCTGAGGCCCCATCAGTATCCACTACTAGGGAGGACCCAAGCAGTGGAGAGCTCTACTCAAGGGGAGAAGCAGAAAACATCATAGACACAGGCGGTGAAGATGATAATGGAGAATTTGTATGTGTGAAGCTAAGTTTCTTTACCTTGGGCCATTAGGGAGTTTCTCATGTGTGTATCCATGGTCTGAACTCAACTTTCTATGGGAGATATGGGATGGTGGGGAAGGGGGAGGAGAGAAGGAAGAGAGTAAATGGGGAAGGGAAATGGAGGCAGAAGGGGAAATGAATGTATGTGTGTGTGTGAGTGAGAGATAGAGAGACAGAGAGACAGAAACAGAGAGAGACAGAGAGAGACACACAGACAGAAAGAGACAGAAAGACAGAGGGAGAGAGAGAGAGAGAGAGAGAGAGAGAGAGAGAGAGAGAGAGAGAGAGAGAGAGAGAGAGAGAAACTATATGTTCTCCAATGGAGATTTTATCTCAAAAGGAAAACTATTTCAATTGTTAGGAATGAGCGTCATATGTGCCTGGAATAATTATTCTACATGCCTAGAATAATTTAGTCACTATCTTGTCTGGATGTAGGAGGAAGGAGTAAATGACTTTTGTTCATCCCTGCCCCAGCCTTAGAAATAGGAAATGAAGTCCTTGTCTAGTTGTCCAGAACCCGACATGCTAATTCCTTCCTTCCTTCCCTCTTTTCCTGCACTTGCTTATGGCCGAGTAGCCTTGGGATCCAATTTCTCCATCTGGAAAACGCAGAGTAGTGTCCCTTAGGAGGAAAGTAGGGGTGGAGGGGACACTTGGAGAATTTTTCAAAAGAGGCCATTCCAATTCTAAGTATTATTCTGGGAAGCTGGGATTGATTGGACTGGGTCAGATCCTCAGAGTCTACAGAGGGTGGAATTTTGTGTCTTTCTAGGGCAAGGACCTCATCTAACAAAAATCTTGCTACACAATGTTCATCGTCTCAACCCGTGTACAACTTTACTTAGTACTGGCACTGGGGAAGAAAAAGGGGAGGGGGGGGCACTGTGGCTTTAGTAAAGAGTTGTTGACACTGCAAAGGAATGAGCAAGCCCTCTGACCTGCACATGGCCAGTTGTGCAATTCGGGACAAAGGGTCAAAATATTCCTGCTTGACCTCCATAGCTACCAACTCACACCCTTTGGCTGCAGACTGGCTTCTC
The DNA here is from genome assembly GCF_019393635.1 of Dromiciops gliroides. Classification (NCBI taxonomy): domain Eukaryota; kingdom Metazoa; phylum Chordata; class Mammalia; order Microbiotheria; family Microbiotheriidae; genus Dromiciops; species Dromiciops gliroides. The sequence continues at coordinate 532,995,951 of NC_057861.1, forward strand.
CCTAATGTCAATGGCTGACTTGGAATTAGTTTTGACTGCCAACCTACCCACCCTCTTTGAAGTGAAGCTATTTCTATGACCCCTGCCTCCGAGCAGGACAGCACTGAGGCTTGTGTTCCTGAGACCTCAGTATGGCTCTACTGAGGCTTTGTTTGACACCAAGAGCTTCTCACTGGAAACTGTGGCGAATGCCATTGGCTTGCTGCCTGGACATACTGAAACAGCCCCAAGGGCCTCAGTGGTGTGAGAGAGGGCTGAAGGGAGAGGAATAGGAGCTGAGGCAAGAACAGAGAAGGCTAGATCCAGGACAGGGAAATGGACAAGGAAAGGAAGGAGCAGAGATGGAGAAAGAGAGAAGAATAAGGAGAATGATGGGGAGAGATGTCAGGAGAGAAGCCAAGGCTGGAAAAAACAGAGATGGAAAAGGGGCAGGGAGACAGAAGTGAAGAAATGGCAGAGACAGAGATATAAAGAGATAATGAGAGGGGCAGAGAGATGGAAGGAAACAGTCAGAAACAGAAAGATGGAAAGGGGACAGGGAGAGGGAGATAAGAGAAAACAAAGAGAGAAAAAGAATTAAAATGGAGAAAGATAGAGGGCTAAGGACAGCAATGGAGGAGTACAGTAAGAAAAACAAGGGGCAGCTATGTGGCACAGTGGATAGAACACCAGCCCTGGCTTCGGGAGGACCTGAATTCAAATCTGGTCTCAGACACTTGACACTTACTAGCTGTGTGACCCTGGGCAAGTCACTTAACCCTCATTGCCCTGCAAAAAAAAAAAAAGGAAAAAAGGGAAAAAAGAGAAAAAACAGAGGGATAGAGCAAGGACAGAGACAAGAAAGTAGAGAGAGAGAGAGGAAGGGAAGGAGGGAGATGTGTGTGTGTGTGTGTGTGAGTGTGACTGAGTGAGTGTGTGGAGAGAAAGAGAGGGGAGAACAGAAAAAAAGAAAGAAGTATAAGGATAGTGACAGAGAGATAGAAGTAGAGAGAAAGAGAGACAGGCAGAAACAAGGATGGAAAGAGGACAAGGAACTGGGCTGACAACTTATTTAAATAGTCTCTTGCTTCAACAAGACACAGATGCTATTACAAGCGCCCAGCGTCCTATTCTCAAACTGACATACTGTTTTACAAAAAACCTTCCAGTTAGTGGACTGTTTTATATAAAGTTGATTACTGAAAACAAAGGATGTAACATCAAGGAAGGGATTAGGCAGAAAATAAAAAGGTTTAAAAAGAAATAGTAAAAAAAAGAAAGAAAAAGAAAGGACAAAGAAAACAGAGACATAGGAGAGCAGGGATGGAGAGAGGAGAAGAAGAAAAGGATAGGAGCAAAGAGAGAGGACAAAGTCAGAAATATTGAGGGATGACAGCAACTGAGAGATGGAGGAAAAGCAACAAGGAAGGAGAAAGAATGGGGAGATACAGACAGGATCGTGACAGAGACAAAGACAAGGATAAGGACAGAGAAAGAGAGAGATGGAGGGAGGAAAAAACAGGTAGAAAGAAAAAATTGGAAACAGAAAAGGATCATGGGAGATATTAGAGATGTTAAAGCATTGAGAGGAACTGAGATAGAGTTAAATGAACAGATGAGAGAGGGAGGGACAGGAAAAAGAGAGAGGCTGATGGAGGGTAATCAAGGAAGAATTAGCAAGATTGGAAACCAAGAGACATTGAAACAGGAGACCAAAAGTGAGAGAGAAAGAGAGAGAGAGGGAGAGAGAGAAAGAGAGAGAGAGAGAGAGAGAGAGAGAGAGAGAGAGAGAGAGAGAGAGAGAGAGAAGAAATAAAAGTGATTTGAGAAAGAGATGGCTATGAGGTGAAGGAAAGGGGAAAGGCATGCAAGAAAATTATGGGGTCTGGCAGAGACAAAGAATTGGATTTAATACCAATAGGAACACAAAATTTTAATCAGTCAGAGTTAGAGATAGAAAATAGGAGAGAGAGAGAGAGAGAGAGAGAGAGAGAGAGAGAGAGAGAGAGAGAGAAAATCTGGAGCTCTGAGTGGTCTTGGAATGAGCAGGGGCAATGGCTGGGGAGGTCAGTAGGCCAATTAGTCTTTGTTAAGTACCAACTAAGTGCCAGACATTGTGCTAATCATTGGAAATACAAAGAAAGGCAAAAATGTCAAGGAGCTCATCATTTAATGGGGAAAACGACATGCAAACTGCACAGATCAGAGAGAGCCAGGCTCAATGGGAGATGGTCTCAGAAGGAAGGCACTAGTCCAGTTCAGAGCAGCTATGGATGAGTCCCCTTTGCTTTCTTACTTCCTGGAGACTACTGGAATGGTTCCAAGCTCAGCGCCTTCCTTCTCCCTCATCTCCCTCCCTCCCCCAGGCTTATTCCCACAGCTCAGACAGGGTCAGGGAAGGGGTGGGTGTGCAGGGCCTTAATCCTCCCTGACACCCGCCTCTTTGGCCCCACTCCTTCCTGAGAGTGTTTCTCAGGCTGACCAGCTCTTCCATCAGTACCCTATGCTACCCCTGCCCTTGTGTCCACCCCACCCCTCCCAGCATCCCCCAGGGACTTGGAAGGAGTGATAGCAATGTTGAAGCTTGAGTGTCTCACACTGCATCCTGCCAAGAGGCAAGGGACAGAGGGTGGGGGACTGAGTTGGTCCCTCTGCCTAAAACAAACAGAGGCAGCAGTCAGCCCTTCCTTATTGCTTGCCTGCTGAAGGCAATGACTGATGGCAGCCTCACAGCCCTTGGGCCCTAGCTCAGGGCTGCCACTGAAGCCTGCCCCTCATGCCCACCCTGAACCAGCTAAAATATCCTTGAGCTGAGTAGTTCCCTAGACAGGGCAAAACCAAGGGGACACAGCAGGAAACTCCCTCTGTGCAGGGGTTCCTCCACCATACCCCCATCCCCAACTCCAAACACACACAATTAGAAACAATCTTTGTTCATAGTGGTCTTCGACTAAGCATGGTAGGAAGGAAGGGAGAGGATGGCCCATACCCTTCCAGGGGTGGAGTGGAAAGCAAGGGGATGGGGGTGGGGTGGGGGGAGTCATACCGTAGTTTTCTATGGCAGACAGATAGCCTGTAATCCATCCAGTTCCACTTCTTAAGGAGTTGAACCTACTCCCGATCCTAAATGCCCTCCGCTTTGGAGCAGCAGAAGCAGCAACGTAATGGAATTATTCAGGAAAAGTTTAAATAAGCTTAATTCTCAGATGGCTTTTGAAGGGAGCAATGTGGTGCAGAGGCTTGGAGTCAAGAAGACTTGAGTTCAAATCCAGCCTCAGCTACTTACTAGCTGTGCGACCCTGGGTAAGTCACTTAACTGCTGTCTGCCTCAGTTTCTTCATCTGTAAAATGAAGATAATAATGGCACCTACTTTCCAGGGTTGTTTTAAGGCTCAAACGACATGATATTTGTAAAGTGCTTAGCACAGTGGCTGCTACATAGTAGGCATTCTATAAACATTAGCTATTATTTTTCCCCACTCTTGCTATGTGAATTTGAGCAAGTCACTTAATGGCTTTTGAACCTCATTTTTCTTTTCTGTAAAGCGGGGACATAACTGCCCTACTCATCATACATAGTGTTAGTGTTATGTGGATAAAATGAGATAATAGATGGGAAGACACTTTGAAAGTCACAAAGCCCAAGTCTTCTAAACAGGAGAGATTACCATCTCAGCCCATCTTCCCCTACTTGAATTTCTCATGATGAATCGGATCTGTCCTATGTATTATGTTCTGGTTTGCATTATAGGGAAGAAGTCACATGATACAATGGAAAGGGTGAGGTTTGTAGATAGAGGACCTGAGTTCTAATCCAGCCTCTTCCACTCACCACCTGTGTGACTTTGGGAAAGTCACTTAGCTTCTTTGAATCTGTTTCCTCTTCTGTAAGAATGAGAGTTTGCACCATGTAACCTTTTAGGGTACTTCAAGTTCTGAAATTTTTAAAAGACTGGATCTCCCTCTCTCACCTAGGCTAGAGATGCAGGAACTACTTCTGGGCTTGTTACTAATCTGATAAGCAGAGGAGTTTTGTCCCTCTGGTCAACCTATTGCCTCAGACCCCACTCCTGGAACCAGGGTGCTCACCATATTAATGAAAAACTTATTTCAGACACTCAGTGGGCTTAGCCTACTGTAGCCCAGAATTCCTGGGCATGAGAGATCCAACAGGCTCAGCCTTCCCAACAGCAGGGATTACAGGTGTGTGATACCACAGCTGGCCCCTTCTAATTCTAAATTTAAATCTGTGCACATGTCTTTAACACCTTATTAGACTTTACCCTCCTTGAGGCCTGCACCTGACTGTATCACGAGTCTACAATACCTTACTGCAATCTAACAAGCATTCAAATTTATAGCCCCCTGTAAGGGATTGTGCAAGGATTATTATTCCTACTTTACAGATAATGGAACTGAGGCTTAGAAAGGCGAAGTAATTCTCTAGTAATTGGAAAAACTGGGACCCAAACATAGGACTTCAGAGTTCAAGTCCAGTGTTCTATCTACTGTATGAAGCTATGTCATTAAGACAAATTCCCATTTATATAGCACTTGATGTTATAAGTCAACTAGCTTTTATTAAGTACCTACTATGTGCTAGACAGTGCTAAATGCAAGAGATACAAAAAAAGACAAAACATAGTTCCTGCTCTCAAGGAGCTCACAATCTTTTTTAAAATGATATTTTATTTTTTCCAATTACATGTAGACAATTAAAAAATAATAAACATTTTATTTAAGGTTTTGAGTTCCAAATTTTATTCTTCCCTCCTTCCTTCCCTCCCTGAGGCAGTAAGAAATCAGATATAGGTTATACATGTGCAATTATGTAAAACATGACCATAATAGATTACTAGTGCTGCTACTAATGGCACATTTTGTATAAGAAAACTTGAATAAAAGAAAAAAAGAAAGAATAAAAAATACCATGCTTCAGTCTGTGCTCAATCAATATCAGTTCTTTCTTTGGAGGTGGATAGTATGCTTCATCATTGGTCCTTTGGGATTGTCTTGGATCATTGCATTACTGAGAACAGTTAAGTCATTCATAGTTCTTTATCAAACTATTGCTGTCTCTGTGTACAGTATTCTCTTGGTTCTGCTCACTTCACTATACATTAGTTCATACGTGTCTTTCCAGGACTTTCTGAAATCATTCTGCTTGTCACTTCTTATAGCAAAATACTATTCCATCACCATCATATACCACCATCATAATCCCCAATTGATGGGCATTCCTTTGATTTCCAATTCTTAGCCACCACAAAAAGGGCTGCTATAAATATTTTTTTTTTTACAAATAGGGTAAAGACAATTTTTAACATTCATTTAAAAAATGTAGATTTCCAAATTTTCTCCCTCCCTCCCTCCTTCCCCATGTCCCTGCCTAAGATGGTAAGCAATTTTATATAGGCAATATATGTGCAATTATATAAAACATATTTCCATATTCGTCATGTTGTGAAAGAAGAAACATATCAAAAGAAAAAAACACACACAAAAAAGTGAAAATAGTATGCTTCGATCTGCATTCAGACTCCTTAGTTCTTTTTTTCTGGATGTGGACAGCATTTTCCATCATGAGTCCTTTGGAATTGTCTTGGATCGTTGTATTGCTGAGAAGAGCCAAGGCTATCACAATTGATCATCACACAATGTTGCTGTTACTGTGGACAATGTTCTCCTGGTTCTGCTCACTTCACTCAGCATCAGTTCATGTAAGTCTTTCCAGGTTTTTCTAAAATCTGCTTACTCATAATTTCTTACAGCACAATAGTATTCCATTACATTCGTATCCCACGACTTATTTAGCCATTCCCCAATCGATTGGCTTCCCCTTAATTTCCAATTCTTTGCCATCACAAAAAGAGAGGAACTCACAATCTAATGGGGGAGAGACAACACACAAACAGCTATGTCTAAACAAGATAGAGACAGGATAAATTGGAGGTGATCACAGGGGGAAAGGACAAGCATTAAGGGAGTTTGGGAAAAGCTTCTTGCAGAAGGTGAGTTTTAGTTGATACTTGAAGAAAGCCTGGAAAGTCAGAAGTCAGAGAGGAAGAGGAAGAGCATTACAGGCATGGGGGATAGCCAGAAAAAAATTGTTTGAAGACTGGAGATGAAGCATGGTATTTGAGGAGGCTAGCGTCACTTGATCAAAGAGTGTGTGGAGAGGAGTTGTTGGTGGTGTTCATCTTTTGTTCTCAAAGAGAACCAATGACATCGCAGGGTGAATCAAGCATGAATTGTATTTAAATGAAGCAGAGTTGCATAAAGTTGTCAGTCTCACTCTCTCTTCTGGAGTCATCAAGGTCCGGTGGCAAGACAAAAGTCAAGATGAATGGTGATGGCTCAGGAGGCAGGGAGGGGATGACCTTGGCTTCTTCCATGTCCAACCAAGCTCTGAGAGCTCCACAGAGCATGTAAGGTATAAGAAGTCTTCTACTTTGCTTTTCACCTCAATCTGGTGAAGTACATATATTGCAAGCATTATTATTTTTTGTGTGTGTGTGTGGGGCAATGAGAGTTAAGTGACTTGCCCAGGGTCACACAGTCAGTAAGTGTCAAGTGTCTGATGCCGGATTTGAACTCAGGTCCTCCTGAATCCAGGGCCGGTGCTTTATCTATCCACTGCTCTACCTAGCTGCCCCCTATTGCAAGCATTATTAGCTCCATTTTACAAAGGAGTAAAATGAGGCTTAGTGACAAGGAATGACTTGCCCATGCTCTTAAAACTGATAAGCATCAAAACTGGTCCTGGAATCCAATTCCTCTAGCTACTAAATTAATATCCTTTGTCTTATTCCACATTCATAACCTGGAGCCTTGCGGATGGATGGTCTAGATAAGTGTTTTGTTGACTTCAATGGATATGTGTGGGATATATGTGAGTGCATATGCTGCCATATTTGTTAGGTCTGGCACTCACATTGTGCCACTCTGGATCATACAATAATGGAGCTGGGAGAGACCTTAGAGATTATCTTCTCTAATCCCCTCATTGGACAGAAGGTGAAAAGGTCGTGATATCATAGGTTCCAGATGAGAAAAATCCCTTTACCAAAGCAAGTCAGCATGTTCTCTGGTGGTGAGGTCTTAGATAGAGTGCTAGGCCTGGAGTCGGGAAGATCTGAGTTTGAATCATGCCTCCCATACTTACTGGCTGGGTGACCCCGGGCAAGTCACTTACCCTCTGTCTTCTTCAGTTTCCTCATCTCTAAAAAGGGGAATTACGATAACACCTACCTCCCAAGGTTGTTGTGAGGCTCAAAAAAGATATTATTTAGAATTTTGTTGTTGTTGTTGTTGTTGTTTTTGGATTTTTTGCAGAGCAATGAGGGTTAAGTGGCTTTCCCAGGGACACACAGCTAGTAAGTGTCAAGTGTTTGAGGTCAAATTTGAACTCAGGTCCTTCTGAATCCAGGGCAGGTGCTTTATCCACTGCGCCACCTAGCTGCCCCACAAGATAGTATTTGTAAAGTGCTTTGCAAACCTTAAAATGCTACGTGTTACTATCATTACGAATATAGTCTTTTTTGTGTGGGGGCAATGAGGGTTAAGTGACTTGCCCAGGGTCACACAGCTAGTAAGTGTCAAGTGTCTGAGGCTGTATCTGAACTCAGGTCCTCCTGAATCAAGGGCTGGTGCATTGAGCCACCTAGATGCCCCCAACTAATATAGTCTTAAAAGTTGCCTGAGGCATTGGGACTTGCCCAGGGTGACACCACCAGCTTTTATGATGGGTGAGAGCTGAATCTAGTTCTTCTTGACTTGAAGGCCTGCATTTTATCCACCAATTCCTCTCTATACCTGTATATCACATGGACTATCGATGACAGGCCACTTCAGAAAGGCTCATCAGAATAACGACTGTGGCCAGGGAACTAAGTCAGACCTAGAGAGTTCTGCACCTGGGGAGAGGGGGAAGTGATGCAAGAGTTTCCCTGGGGGCAGCTAGGTGGCACAGTGGATAGAGCACTGGCTCTGGAGTCAGGAGTACCTGAGTTCAAATTCGGCCTCAGACACTTAACACTTACTAGCTGTGTGACCCTGGGCAAGTCACTTAACCCTTATTGCCTCACTTAAAAAAAAAAAAAGAGTTTCCCTGGGGTGTAGCCACTGAAGATGAAATCATGTCTGTCCTGGGACAGAACCAATGTTGGTGCTGTTTAAATACAGCTTCCTAGACCGTGGCTCTGGCCACCCTGCTCTAGATACAGCTGCATGCTGAAGGATGAGTGTTTCACCCAGAATCCTGCCAACAGGCGGAGGGGGTGGGGTGGGGGTGGGAAGAGAGCTCATCTCCCTGCTTAACAAAAGCAGTCCCCTTGTATCTCACTGCCTCTCCGGCGGTGAAGAAGCCAGATTTCTCCCAGGGGTCCCCAGGTCACTGTGGAGCAGATAGTTCCATCCCACACAGTTCTTGCAAATTTCTAATTCTCAGCATGTAAAATAAATGATGATTGTTGTCCTTGAGCGTTCTTTGTTCTCGAAAAGGATTTCTGCTGGCTGCTGCATGAGGGGTGGGGGATGAGAAGCAAGTCTCATTTTCAGAGGTGGGCTTGGGGAGGAGGCAGGAGCAAAGTGCTACAATGTAGAGGGGTTGAGTCCCCATCCTCAGCCCCCCAGAGAGGAGAAAGATTCAGGCATCCTAAAAACAGGCCCAAACAGGGACTGTCCCTGCAAGTCAGGAATGTCTGGCAGACCTAGCTCAGCCAGAAGGGCCTTCCTCACTACTGAGAATCCTAGAGCAGGTGTTTCAGCCTGTCTCTCCAGCCCCTGCCCTAGTCTCCACCCCTATTCCATAAAGCACTGGGATTACAACCATCTGGCTCTTTTCTTGCATGCACAGCCCCATACCCATGGCCTCCCTTTCTCCTCCACCTGGCATTCTCTGGCTGACAAACGTCATTGGCAATGAGGCCAGGGAAAGATAGATGAGAGAGAGATCTGGGAGGGAGCAAGCCCTGCGTGTTCTTTAGGAAAGGAAGTGCGTGACTGGCTCTGTGGGGGAAGGAGCCAGCCAGAAGGGACAGCAACAACCAGGGAAGCCCCAGCTCCAAGAGCAGGGTGGTTGCTGTGCGTTCCCTGGCATTATAGCACAGCTGGGAACAGTTGGGGAAATTTCATCTTACTTTTTTTCTTTTTTCTTTTGGCCCAATCATAGGAATGAGCTGGATGAGCCCACTAAGATCATTTTACTCTCTCATTGTACAGAGGAGACCGCGAGACCTTGAGAGTGAGTGACTTGCCCAAGGTCACATAGGCAGTTATTAGGATAGCCAGGAGTTAAAGGAAGTGTGATGTAGAAGATGGAATGCTAGGGGCAGCTAGGTGGTGCAGTGGATGAAGCATCTACCCTGGGTTCAGGAGGACCTGAGTTCAAATCCGGCCTCAGATGTTTGACACTTACTAGCTTCGTGACCCTGGGCAAGTCACTAACCTTCATTGCCCCGCCCCCCCCAAAAGATAGAATGCTGGACTGGGAGTCAGGAAGACTTGAGTTCAGATCCTGCCCCAACCACTTACTGGCTGTGGGAGGCTCTGAGCCTCAGTTTCTTCATCAATGGCCTCAAAGTCCCCTTCAGCTCTAAATCTATGATACCACAAACTCAGGGTTTCTGACACTGAATCTAGTACTCTTTCCCTTACAGCATTCCAGCTAAGATGGCAGATAAAGGTTTGGTTGGGTATCTCAACCAAGAAACCTTTGGGGATCTTAAAGGAGGCCAGAGACCCCCCCATAATTCATCTCGAGTCTTTGTGTCTATGTCACTTAGGTACAAGGCACCAGATATACATGTTTTGACACAGACATATAGACTTGGAATGTATGATGGAGTCACTCTGGTCCCTTTACTGATCTGGGCTCAAATCCTGCCTGTGTGACCTTGGGCAAGTCATCTAACCTTAAATGAACCTCAGTTTCCTTATCTGTAAAATGAGGGAGTTGGACCAGACAGTCTTTGAATTTCCTTCCAACTCTAAGTCTGTGATCCCAAAATCCTATGTTTGTGTCAGGATAAATCTAAAAGGGAGGAGAACTTGACCCTCTTTGGCACTTTGAGGGGGAGATGCTTTGGGGAGCAGTGGCCCGAGTAAAAATTATCTCCCATTCTATAGCCTCCTAGAAATTTGCCTTACTCATTTCTGGCAGTTGTTCTGCCATAAAACATATAACATGTATATGCAAAACACTTTGCAAACTTTAACAGGTTATAAAAATAGGGTTTTTTGTTTTATCATAAAAGCATTTTATTATTTTCCAGTTACATGTAAACATAGTTTTCCAGTTCTTTGCCACCACAAAGAGAGCTGCTATAAATATTTTTGGACACATGGTTCCTTTTCCCTTTTCTATGATCTCTTTGGGATACAGACCTAGTAGTGGTATTACTGAGTCAAAGAGTATGCACAGTCCCATAGCCCTTTGGGCATAGTTCCAAATTGTTCTCCAGAATGGTTGGATCAGCTCACAACTCTACCAATAATGCATTAGTGTTCCCATTTTCCCACAGCTTCTCCGACATTTATTAGGTTATAAAAATAGTAGCAGTGACAATGACGACAACTATGATGATGTATATATGTCTGGGCCTGGAATCTAAACCTCTTTGGAACTCAGTTTCCTCTTCTGTAAAATGGGGGGACTGGACTAGCTGGCATTTAAAGTCCCTCCTAGCACTAGAGCAGGTATTAATAACCTTTTTCTGTGTCATTAGACTCCTTTGGGCAGTCTGGTGAAGCCTATGGCTCCCTTCTCAGAATAATGCTTTTAAATGCATGAAATAGACAAGGCATCCCAAAAGTTTGAGTGCAGTTTAATGATATTAAAGCTATAATCTTCACTAAGACTTTTGGGACACGCTGTGTATAGGATTTCAAAGGAAACAAAAAGTTAATGAAAATACAACTATGATTTTTTTCCCCATCCAAGTTCACAGACCTCTTAGACCAAGACACAGATCCCTTAGGGGTCCATAGATCAGAAGTTAACAACCCCTGCTCTAGACCCTATGAGCTTTAAGATCCTTTGCAGCTACAATATTCCAAAACCACTAGGCTTGGAGTTAGAAGACTTGCATTTGAGTCCCAAGTTCCATTACTTACTTGTCATGTGATTGTGAATAAATCATTTCATTGCCATCCCAGAGACTGAGTTTTCTCATCTGTAAAATGGAGAGAATAACATTTACAGTAGCTACCTCAGAAGGCTTTTGCAAGGAAAATGATCATGAGTTGTAGTGTTTCACAAATGTGAGAGAAGAAGAAGAAGATGAGGATGAGGATGGATGAAGAGGAGGAAGAGAAGAGGAGGAAGAAGAAGAGAAGGAAAAAGAAGAAAAAGAAGTGGAGGGAGAGAAGAGGAGGAAGAGGACAAGGAGGAGGCTGTCTCTGTCTCTTTGGAGAGAGATAAATCCTTTGAGCAAGGGTGAAGGCTTAAAGCTTCAGGTAGGCAATGACAAAGGAGGTTTTATTTTCAGACCTTGCCTTGGTGCAGGGATGCCTTGTCTTGGCATCTTGAAGTTACTAGAGACCAGACCTTGAAAGCCTCTCTGTGTGCCTGTCTATCTACCCCAAACCCTCCAGATCATGCACCAGTCTCAGTCCCATCTGTTTGTTGCACCCAGCAGGATGACTTATGGCATCATCTTCAAATCCTACATGGCCACTCAGACTAGGGACAGGGGTGTAGTATAGAAAGACACTGGCTATGCAGCCAGAAAACCTGAGTTCAAATCCAGCCTTTGACGCTATGTAGGTGACCTTGGACAAGTCACTTTCTTTGTCTCTCCCATTCCTCCTTTACTCCTTTATTAAATGATAGGAAGTGGGACTAACGGTGCCGAAATTCCTTCCTGTTCTAAATCCTATGATGCTATGTCTGAGCACATGTGTCCACATGGTTGCATACACGGGCTAAGCAGCAGGTGTTCTAATATTGGCCGGGGGCAGGGGCGTCATGCCTGTCTGTGTATATTTATTCCTAACACTGTGGGATCTGTACTCTTCATTCCCTTGCCAGGTTATTTCTCCCCTCTGGGGATCCTGCTGTTTCATGCCCCAAGTTAGATAAGGCCAGGAAGTTTGCCCCTGTTCCCAGAAAGGAGTAGGTTCTTTTGGAGAAAGGGTTGTTCTGCATTCCAGGGTGGCCTCCGAGCCCCACTGATAATTGGAAATCCATGTGTGGGCAGATGTGGGAATGTGAAAAAGCGAGACTTCTATTTGATGTACCCTGATGGGGAAGGCAGAGGAAGCAGGGAGAGAGGAAGGGGGAGAAAACTGGAAAATCCCAATTCTGGAAGGAAGAGACTTCAAGCCTTAGCCTGCTTGTTCTCCCCTCCTTCCTTCCCATGAAGGCTGGAGTCTCCCTAGCCCCTCTGATGAATAAGCCATCTTCAGGTCTCCCACGCCTCCAGCTTTCTGGGGTGAAGGTATGCGAGAACAGAAATGGTCACAAGGTTCTCTGTGGCAATTCGATCTCTCTTCTTCACAAGGAATCACAGGAGGGCAGAGGGACTTAGAAAGTACCTTTGGGATCTTTTCATGACAAGTGTTCTTAATCTGAGGTCTAAGACCTGCATGTGCTTGTTTTTTTGTTTTTGTTTCTTGATGAGGCAATTAGGGTTAAGTGACTTGCCCAGGGTCACACAGCTAGTAAGTGTGTCAAGTGTCTGAGACTGGATTTGAACTCAGGTCCTCCTGAATCCAGGGCCGGTGCTCTATCCATTGGGCCACCTAGCTGCCCCATGTGCTTGGTTTTTAAATATGTAAATATATATATATATATATATATATATGAAACTATTTCAATACAATTAGTTTCCTTTGTAATCTTATACATTTTATTTTATGCATTTAAAAACATTCTTCTGAGAAGAGGTCCATGGGCTCCCCAAGGAAGGGTTCCAGGAAACACACAGAAAAAGATTGCAAACCCCTTGCTTTCGTCAGATCCCCTCATTTTTCAGAGGTAGAAACTGAGTCTGAGAAGAAAAAAAGAGAATTGCTTAAAGTTATCCAGCACTATGAGAGTAGTGATGTAGGCATCATTATTATCACTAGCAGTTTACACAGGAGGTTCAGAGACACTGAGCTACTTGCTTATGGTCACACAGCTGAATCTCTTCCCACCACAGGACAGCGAGAGGTGGGAGAATCCTTATCTGCCCGTAGTGCCTCTCTCTGTGTATGGAAATGTTACTAAGCTACCCCACAGCTCTCTCTTCTCCAGCCTTATTGCCCAGTTCCAGTTACCTGCACCACCGCAGTCTTCACGGACAGACGTATTAGCGGGGTTGCCTTTGATTAGAGAGACATGATAGGATGCTGGGGAGAAGGGGACAGTAAGAGAGAGGGAGAAGAGAAGATACCTTCCTGAGAGAAATGCCTTCATCTCTAAGCTCATTTAGTTTCCCACACCTCCTCCTGGCCCCAGATATCGCTGGCACAGTTGGGGCAGGGGGGGGGGGGGGCTGTGTGAACCCTTCCAGCAGGTGCTGGTGTAGGGAAGGATAGGGTGGCAGGGAGGGGGAAGAGCCGAGGCGGGGAGTATCTTTCTTAGCTCGGCCCAGCTGCAAGGGAAAAACAATCCAGATGTGGGGTGAGGCCCAGTTGCAGAGGAATGCGGGGGTAGGGCCACGACCCCCACCTTCCCCACCTCTTCCCTCTCCCTGAGATGTAGGCAGCTGGTGGGGTCGGGAGCTTCTTCCGTCACTGATTAACAGAGGAGGAAAGGAAACCCGGCCTTCCATTTGCACAACTGCTGGGAGAATTCCGTCAGCACCAGATGGGTCGCCCATCCCTGACACCAGACCAGAGGCACCCTGGGCCTCCCGTTCCGCCTCCAAGCTCTCTGGGAGCCAGCTTTTCCCCTCCCTCATTACCCATGCCTTCCCCCTTCCCACTTTCATCTAGCATCATTGCTCTTGGTCTTCATTCCCACCCCCTCTTCTAGGGCTTAGAGACTTGGCTGGGCTTGGCTACAAAGTCCCAGCTGTGAAGAGAGGAAGGGGACTGGAGCTGCTTTAAATCAAATTGTACCTTCAGGGGTCCTTCCTCCACAACATTTCATTCATATCTAAATAATAATCATTGACATTTCTCTAGAGCTTACTATGCCTACCAGGTACTGCGCTGAACGCTTTACAGTTATTATCTCATCTGACCTTCACAACAGCCCTAGGAGATGGGTACTATTATCACCCGCATTTGACAGATGAGGCAACTGAGGCAGACAGAGGTTAAGTGACTTGCTCAGAGTCACACAGCTAGTATGTCTGAGTCAGGATTTGAACTCAAGTCTTCTTCACTTCCAGGCACAGCTAGGTGGCACAGTTGGATAGAGCACCAGGCCGGGAGTCAGGAAGACTCATCTTCCTGAGTTCAAATCTGGTCTCAGACACTTACTAGCTGTGTGACCCTGGGCAAGTCCCTTTGCCCTTTTTGACTCAGTTCCTTCATCTATAAAATGAGCTGGAGAAAGAAATGGCAAACCACTCCAGTATCTTTGCCAAGAAAACTCCAAATGGGGTCACGGAGAGTCAGACGTGACTAAAATACAACCAATATGTGTGTATGTGTATATATACACATCTATGCCTGTATTTTAATATTAAGTGACTTCCTTTGTAACTCTATGCATTTAAAAACATCATTCTGGGAAGGGGTCCATGGGTTTTCTCAGACTATCAAAGGGGAGGGTCCATGACACAGAAAAGGTGAAGAACCCCTGATCTGCTTCAATCCCCTCATTTTCTAGTGAGACAGCCAAAGCAGGACAAAGCAAAAACATACACTAACCATTCCTTTCATACTATATTTTAGAATTTTGTCAGGAAATGGTTTTGCCAAGTTTACCTGTCTAGAGTAGGCCAACTCTATTGTCTTCCCTCTTTTGAAGGCCTGGACAACATTTATTCTTCTCTCATCCTATGGCACTTTCCACATTCTCCCAAATCTTTCAGATATCACTGATAGTGGCTCATCAATCACATTGTCTGGTTCTTTGATTAGATGAGGATGCAGTTCATCTGGACCATTGGTCTTGATTTCATCAAAGGCAGCAAGGTGCTTTATTAACCATTTCCTTATTTATATTGGATATCGACTACCTATTAGCCAACTTTGTTCTGCCCTTCCCAGGTCATTCTCCCTGGCAGAGAAGAACATAGAAGCAAAATCAGGACTGAACATCTTTGCCTTCCCTCTGTGATTAGTTATCATCATCCCATCTACCAAAAATAATGGTCCTTTCACTTCTTTGATTCTCCTTTTTTCCTCAATGTAGCTTAAACAGATGACTGATTTTTTTGTCTTGTTTTTTTTTCTTTGCAGGGCAATGAGGGTTAAGTGACTTGCCCAGGGCCACACAGCTAGCAAGTATCTGAGGCTGAATTTGAACTCAGATCCTCCTGAATCCAAGGGCTGGTGCTTTATCTACTGTGCCACCTAGCTGACCCCAGAAGATCGTTTTTTATTGCCATCAAGTTTCTTCAACAATCTCACCTCATTATGAGTTCTAGCACCTTTGACACCCCTGTGTAGCCCTTGGTCATTATTTCATATTTATTCTCCATAACCAGCCTTAGCTTGAATCTTTTTTTTTGGGGGGGGCAATGGGGGTTAAGTGACTTGCCCAGGGTCACACAGCTAGTAAGTGTCAAGTGTCTGAGGCCGGATTTGAACTCAGGAACTCCTGAATCCAGGGCGAGTGCTTTATCCACTGCACCACCTAGCTGCCCTTTGAATCTTTTTTTTTTTTTAATCTTTTTAAAATCAAATTTGGAACAACATGAAAAAATGCTCCAAATATCTAGGAAAATGCAAATGAAAGTGACACACCTATCTGATTGGCAAAAGGAGATGAAATAAAAGGTAAAAAGGACAATTGTTGGGGACACTGCAGGAAAAGGGGCATATTAATACATTATTGGTGGAGCTGTGAATTGGTCCAACCTTTCTGAGAGAAATTTGGAACCATGTTCCAAA
Source organism: Dromiciops gliroides (assembly GCF_019393635.1). Classification (NCBI taxonomy): domain Eukaryota; kingdom Metazoa; phylum Chordata; class Mammalia; order Microbiotheria; family Microbiotheriidae; genus Dromiciops; species Dromiciops gliroides. The sequence continues at coordinate 533,011,926 of NC_057861.1, forward strand.
AACTATCCATATTACTTCTAGGTATATACTTCAAAAATATCAGAAAAAGAGAAAAATGACCCATAGATACAGAACTAATTTTAGAAGTTCTTTCTGTAGTAGCAAAACCCAAACAAAAAAACCATGGGAACTAAGGAGGTGGTCAGCTATTAGAAATGGTTAAACAAATTTTGTTACATGAATATAATGAATATTGTTACACAATGAGAAATGATGAAATGGATGGTTTCAGAGAAAACTAGGAAGACCATTATGAACTGAGGCAGAATGAAGTGGGCAGAAGCAAGGGAACACTTTATATAACAACAATATTATCAAGAAAAACAATGCTGAAATATTTCAGAATGCTGATTAATGTGTTGCTGAACCACAATTCCAGAAGAAGAAAAATGAAGCATGCTACCCACCTCCCACCAGCGAAATAACAGATACAAGATATAGAAGGAAACATACATTTTTTGGATATAGTTACATGTGGGAATTTGCTTTGCTTAGCTTTGTATATATAAATATACATATTCAGGCTTTCTTTTTTTCTTCTTTTCTGTCATTATTCAATTGGGAAAGGGATTAAGAAGAAAAGAAAAGGGGCAGCTAGATGGTGCAGTGGATAAAGCACTGGCCCTGGTTTCAGGAGGACCTGAGTTCAAATCTGACCTCAGACACTTAACACTTACTAGCTGTGTGACCCTGGGCAAGTCACTTAATGCCAATTGCTTCACCAAAACAAAAAAAAAGGAAAGGAAAGAAATGCTTGTTAATTGAAAAAAATTGAATTGAATTCTTTTTTTTTTCAGGGCAATGAGGGTTAAATGACTTGCCCAGGGCCACATAGCTAGCAAGTGTCAAGTGTCTGAGGCCGAATTTGAACTCAGACCCTCCTGAATCCAAGGGCCAGTGCTTTATCCACTTTGCCACCTAGCTGCCCCCTGAATTGAATTCTTAAGAAAGTGGTGGGTTCTTTGTGCAACCAATTTGGTTTCCTGAGATCATTCCTGATTTTCTTCCTCCTTGAAATTATTTCCCCTTGCAACTTCAGAATTTGAGAATTTCCCAGTTCTGGGTTCTGGACTAACTCACCCTCTACAATTTTAGTCCAGGGGACCATACTTATGCTTCCTCTGAACCCTTTGAAATCTCTTTCCCCAAATCTAAGATGCATAGCAGAATATACCCAGTTTTCCTTTCTCCTACTGTAAACTCTGGGTAGTAGCAGACACTTTCCCATAATTTTCCCATCATTTCTATCCCAGCAACCAGCTCCTCCTCATTAGAGAGAACAGAACGTCCTTTTCTTGATTCTTCCCTCTTTTGAAGGATGAAATTATCATTAAGGCAAGTCAAGAAGTTATTAGCTTCTCTGTTTTTGGCAGAGAGTGAGATTTTCAGCAGATGTCTGAATAATCAAAGTCCTCCGTCAGTATTATATCATGCCTCTTTGCTGGGTTTGTAATCCTGTCTCTGAATTCCTCATCTATTTCCTCTTTATGTCCATGTAATCCATAGTAAAGCCAAATAGCAAGATTGCTTCAGTTCATCCCCTTAAGTGATTTAAAAAAAAAACCATTTCATTTTCCCCAATTACATGTTAAAACCATTTTTTAACATTTGTTTTAAGTTTTGAGTTCCAAATTCTATCCCTCCCTGTGATGATAAGCAGTCTCATATAGGTTAAAGATGTGCAATCTTGTAAAACTTTCCATATTAGTAATTTTGTACAAGAAGACTCAAAAAAAAAAAACAAAAACCCAAGCCTGGAACACAATATGGCAGAAGCTAGGTATAGACCAACATCTCATACTGTATACCAAAGGAAGGTCAAATGGGTACATGATTTACACATGAAAGGTGAAACCTTAAGCAAATTAGGAGAGCATGAAATAGCTTACCTGTCAGATCTATGGATAAGGGAAGAATTTAGGACCAAAAAAAAAAAGATATAGAGAACATTACAAAATGTAAAATAGATTATTTTGATTATGTAAAGTTAAAAAGATTTTGTACCAACAAAACCAATGCAACCAAAATTAGAAGGAAAGCAGAAAACTGGGGAAAATTTTTTGTGACAAGTATCCCTCCATTGATTTTCTCTTCTTTTCTTCCTTCCTTCCTTCTTTTCTTTCTTTCTTGGCAATGAGAGTTAAGTGACTTGCCATGGGTCACACAGCTAGTAAGTGTTAAGTGTCTGAGGCCAGATTTGAACTCAGGTCCTCCTGAATCCAGGGCTGGTGCTTTATCCACTGTGCCACCTAGCTGTCCCCACCCCCTCCATTGATTCTCACTCAATGTTCTCCACCATTCTCCCTCTCTGGTTCTTGAGTTTTCTCATGAGTATACCTTCATAATATATAATGCTGCCTTTACTCCCCATTTTTGTCTATCCTGTTTCTTTTGAATGAATGAACAAAAAGGCATTTACTAAGCACTTTTGTTTGCCAAGCAGTGGATATAAATAGAAAAGCCAGATAGTCCCTGTTTTCAATGAGCTAACATAATTTGAATAGACAATATAGATAGGAGGATTCAACTGAAGGGTAGATGTAAAATCCCAGTGATCCTTAGGATTTATCAACAAGGCAATTGGCAAGGTCCAGGAATCCTTAGGATATAGGATCATCTTGAGCTCTGTTCAGCAGCATGTTAAGTAGGAAAAAAGGAAATGGATAGTGTACTTTTTTTTGGGGGGGAGGTGAGGCAGTGAGGGTTAAGTGACTTGCCCAGGGTCACACAGCTACTAAGTGTCAAGTGACTGAGTCTGGATTTGAACTCAGGTCCTCCTGAATGCAGGGCTGGTGCTTTATCCACTGAACCATCTAGCTGCCCTGATAGTGTACTTTTGGCAGTCACACCTCCCCTCTGTAAACTTCATTGGCTCCTTGTTATCTCCAGGATCAAATATAAAATTCCTTGTTTGACTTTAAAAAATTTCTTTTTTTTGCTGGGGCAATGAGGGTTAAGTGACTTGCCCAAGGTCACACAGCTAGCTAGTAAGTGTCAAGTGTCTAGGTCCAGATTTGAACTCAGGTCCTCCTGAATCCAGGGCCCACTGTGCCACCTAGCTGCCCTCCATTGTTTGACTTTTAAAGCTCTTCACAACCCAGCCCCTCCCTACCTTTCCAAGCCTTCTCCTACTTTATCCCTCTCTCATGTACTCTACAATCTAGTGGAACTGGCTTCCTTGCTGTTCCCTGCACAGGGCATTTCATTTTCCAAACTCTGGCCCTTTTCTCTGGATGTCTCCCATCCTTGAAATACTCTCCCTCCTCACCTTGACCTACTATTAACTTCCTTCAAGATCCAACTTCTACAAGAGGAACTTCCCAGTCCTGCCCTTCCCCAACCCAGGTTATTCCCTGAGATTACCTCGCATATACACTGTATGTATATATAGTCGTTCACTGGTGAGATTCTTGAGGGCAGAGACTGTATTTTGCCTTGCTTTGTCCCTCCAGGGCTTGGTACCATGCCCGGCACACAGATAGTGCTTACTGAATGCTTATTGTCAGTAAACCATCCTGCCCCTCTGAACCTCAGTTTCTTCATCTGTCAAAATGGGAATAATAAAACTTCCCCTATCCACCTCGCAGGAAACATGTTCTGTAGACTTTAAAGCACTATAGAAATGGTCTATCAAAGCTCTATAATTATGGTCTACCAAAGGTTATTCCTTCAACAAAGCCTCATTATAAGGACTCTCTCCTCCCCCACCCCCTTCAAAACCTCAGGCTGTTCTGGAAAATACAGGACATATGGTCCCAGTCCCTTTGGGACTTTTAATCAGGACCACACAGTTTAGTTTTTAATTGTTCCGTAATCATTTCCTGTGTGTTAGTCTTGCCTTTCCTCCTGTACTATAAAGTTGCTTGAATCTAAGAAGCAGGTCATCAGTTCATTACAATTCAACTCAACAAGCATTTATTACACAGACACTCACTATGTGTAATGCCCCATATTACGCACTGGGGACGGGGATAGAGACTGGACCTATCATTTCTTTGGTGTAGGGAACCCCTACCCCCAGTCCCGCATGAGGAAACTTCCTCTCTCAGGGCAAGTCAGCACCTTTTCAGCAACTTACAAAGAAATCACTAGGTCAGGTTAGGCAATTTGAGCAGGGTCACACAGACAGTGGGAGGGAGAGGCAGCACTTGAACCTGAGTCTTCCTGGTTCTGAGATCAGCTCTCTGCCACGCTGCACTGCCTCTCTCCTGTGCTGAGGTTACAAAGACAGAAAAATATATACACAACCCTCAAGCATCTTAAATCTACCAAGTAGATATGACTCCTATGTTGTTGTTTACTTGTTCAGTGGTGTACAACTCTTTATGATTCCATTTGGGGTTTTCTTGGCAAAGATACTGGAGTGGTTTGCCATTTCCTTCCCTAGATCATTTTATAGATGAGGAAACTAAGGCACACAGGGTGGAGTGATTTGCCCAGGGTCACACAGCTAATAAGTGTCTGAGGGTGGATTTGAACTCAGGAAGATGAGTCTTCTTGATTCCAGACCAGGCGCTCTATCCATTGTGCCACCAGCTGACCACCAAATATACTACGTATACAGGTGGTATCTAGTACATGTTTATCAGTCTTAGTAGGTCAGGAGAGAAGAGTTGATGGTATGGCCTGTGCCCTCTAATCTGATCCAGCATCTACTGGTTGCACTAAAGTCCTGTGAGCATGGATTCATAGCGTCTCAGAGTTTTAAGAAACTCAACTAATCTAATTTGTACCTAAAGAGGAAAATCCTCTCTAAGATCTCCCTAATGATTACCCATCCTCTGAATAAAGACCTGCAAATGAGAACATCACAGCTACCTCTATAGAGTCAAACACCACATTCTACTTTGGGATGATTACAATTGTTATTTTTTCTTCTTTTTTTTGTGCCTAAATTTACTTTTACTTCCTTTTGGGGGGGGCAGTGAGGGTTAAGTGACTTGCCCAGGGTCACACAGCTAGTAAGTGTCAAGTGTCTGAGGCCGGATTTGAACTCAGGTCCTCCTGAATCCAGGGCCAGTGCTTTATCCACTGTATCACCTAGATGCCCCCTAAATTTACTTTTGTAGCTTCTTCTTGGAGCTTTTAGTTCTAACCTCTGGGGACAGGCAGAATAAATTTAATCCCTTTACCATGACAACTTGTAGATAGGTAGATTTGAAATCTGGAGATCTGGTTTCAAGTCCTGACTGTGATATTTACTAGCCTTGTGGCTTCAAGTAAGTTATTTACCTTTGCTGAACCTCAGTTTCCCCATTTGTCAAATGGGTATGGCAATTTGGTACAGAATGGGTGGGCACTGAGTGAGAATCCCTGGTTACTCCTGAAGTGAAGCCCACATCTGCCTCATGTCCAGATTTCAGTAAGTCAATGGAAAAGCAGGTGGTTACTTTATTAACTAGTAAATAATTAATTACTAATAGTGATAATTAGCATTAATTCATAAGGAGGGAACCTTCTCCTGTGAAGAATATATTTCTTAGTGAACTTATAGTAACCACCTGCCCCAACCCAATGGCGCCTATACTCAGAGGTCTTTTGACATTCTTTGCATTCATGTTCACTCACAGTAGCTTTATCACCCAGGGAGGATTTAAAGGATTTAAAGGTCTCCATCAACCCCTGCATTTTACAGATGAGGTAACTGAGGCCAAGAGAATTAAAGTCACTTTCCCCAGCATGGTGTCATGTATAGAGTACAGGGGTTGGTATAAGGAGATCTGTGTATGAATCCTGACCCCAACACTTCCTCATCTTGTGTGACCTTGGGCAAGGCATTTAACTTCTCTTGGTCTCAGTTTCCTCATACACAAAACGGGGAAGACCAAAATGGCCCCACCAAACTCCTAGCATGGTTGAGAAGAAAGTGCTTTCCTAAAACTAATAGCTAGATGGACATTGTGTGTGTGTGTGTGTGTGTATTCATTAAGAGCTTTTTAAAAAAAGAATAAACATTTTTATTTATAGTTTTGGGTTCCAATTTTTATCCTTCCTTCTCTCCCTCTCCTACTCCCCTCCCTGAGGGGGTAAGCAATCAGATATAGGTTAGACATGTATGATTTTGTAAAACATTATCATATTAGTCATTTTGCATAAGAAACCTTGATTAAAAGAAAAAAATGAAAGAAAGTGAAAAACAGCATGCTTCAGTCTGTGTTCCATCAATATCAGTTCTTTCTTTGGAGGTGCAATAGTCCTTTGGGATTGTCTTGGATCATTGTATTGTTCAGAATAGTCAAGTCAGTCACAGTTCTTTATGAAACAATATTGTCTCTGGGCACAACATTCTCTTGGTTCTGCTCACTTCACAATACATCAGTTCATACATGTCTTTCCAGGCCTTTCTGATAGATGGACATTGTTATTCGTTCCGGAGACAGAAGACCTGTATTCAAATCTCGCTTCTAATGAAAACTACCTTGTGACCTTGGATAAATTGTTTAACCTCCATGGGTAATAATTTCCTTCTTTATAAAATGCAGGTGTTGTGCTAGATGGCTTCTGAATCTACTTCCAACTCTAAATCTATTTCCTTGTAATTTACTGATCTGCTCTAACATTGCTTTCCCATGGAGAATATGAATCTGAGCTGAGTTCCCCAGGATGCTTCTAGAGACACATGCACTCAGTACTAAAGGACTTTTGGGATGAGACAGCAATCCCTTGGTCCCTTTGATGACCGAAATGGCTCCAACCCTTACCCCTCAGATATGGAGGTTGATTGAACACAGCAGTGGGCAAATGCCTGCAACTGATTGTCTCTTCTGCCTGTTTCTTTCCCTGAGCATGGGTGGCCAAACTGATCCTGAGACTATCATTCCAGCACTGACAATGGAAGGTTCAGGGCTAACAGTAAGCAGTTTTCTGCAACTATACTCTTCTCTAAGAGAGATGACTGGGCAGCTGGGTGGTGCAGGAAATAAGGAACTGGCTCAGGATTCAGGAGGACCTGAGTTCAAATCCAGCTTCAGACACTTGACACTTACTAGCTGTGTGATGCTGCGCAAGTCACTTAACCCTCATTGACCTGGAAAGAAAGAAAGAAAGGAAGGAAGGAAGGAAGGAAGGAAGGAAGGAAGGAAGGAAGGAAGGAAGGAAGGAAGGAAGGAAGGAAGGAAGAAATATGACTGGCAGGAAGATGAGACTAAGTCATAACCCCGGCAGGGCCAGCAGACATGAACCTACAAGGAGTTGTTCAGACAAAGGAAGGCTGAGGCAAAGATAAAATGGCTAGTCATCAGTCCCACAAAAATGCTTCATGTTCTTATATTTTAATGATTAACCTCCTTAGGAGAGTCTAATAGGCTCTAAAGGTTACTGTTGCATGTTTTAAGCCTTTGTCAATTTGTGCTTTATGACTCTTTTGTGGTTTTAGCATTTCTTTTGTTTAGAGGAAATAAATGCTCCTCTTATTCCTGATCTTCATTGTAGATTAAGTATCCTTCTATTCTCTCCTTTGGGGAAGATGCTAGACATAAGCCAAACCTAAGATTTAAATGCTTTCCCCTTTGGCTCCAGAAACAATGAGAAATGAACCCGATCCCTTTCTTTACAGACCAGACAGTATCCATATGAGATCAGAGCTGAGAGGTCACTCTCAGTTCCCTTAAGTCAATGGGATCTGTTGTTCCAGTCCTAAAATCCAATTTTAACCCCAGGCCAGAGATGGCATTTGAACCTGAGTCCTCTGTCCTCTGAGCCTGTGATAAATCTACCCATCAATCTACCCATCAATTTAAGGTTTACAAAACACTTTCAACAATCCTGGGAGCGTGGTGGTGCCAATATGGTTATGCCCATTTTATTTATGAGGACACTGAGGCCCAGAGAAGTTTAATGTTTTTCCCAAGGTCACAACATTAAGAACTGTGGGAATTCAGAGGTTTTATGACTCCCAATTATGTAGAGCTGAGATTCAAATGTAGGTTTTCCAATTCCAATTCCCTTTAAACTATACCATCTTTCAGGGTACCCAATTCCCCTCTGAGAAAGAGCCTTTTCCCTCTTCTTTGCCTCAGTAATAATAAGCTGGTGAGTCTTTTCCCTTTGTGTTTAAATAATATTGATATTTCTCACAGAGTCTCTAATCTGTGGTGTCTGGATTTCTGCAGGAAGATAAGTTCTTATCTCTGCGAGGGCAGCGCTGGGCTGCACTCAATACCACCACCCACCCAAGCACCTTTCCCAGCTCCCTTCTGTTTGTCAGACTTAGACCAGCTGAGCCAATGAAAGAGAGGAAGTGGTCACCCAGAGGGCACCAAGGGTGAAGAAAGAGGAAACACAATCAGAAGAAAAACCTTGGGTACTTTTCCATTCTCCTTTTTGGGCAGATACTGTATGAAACGGAGGGCACAACTCAAATAAGAAAGCAGAATTGACTGAGCTCAGCTACCCCATGATATCCGTATGGACAATAATAGCAAGGGATGCTGGCTGCAGTGGCGTCAGCCAATGATCTAGTAGCCCTGTTGCAGTGATTGCCAGACAAGTGAGGAATCTTTTATTTCATACTTTGAGAAGGAAAAAAAAAATCGAATAAACTTTAGGTCTCAATGAAAAAAAAAACAACCTGTTTTTTTTTAAGACGATGGTTACCATCCAGTGCAAACAGCTACCTACCACTTACTCCACCAGTGATGGCTGAGTTGTCGTGACATTAATAGACTGCACTGAAAATGAGATTTACTAAATTCTAAGTTTCCGTCACAGGCTGATTATTTCTAGAAATCTTTGCCAAAGGCCTGTTTGAGCTTCGGCGGTGGGCAAGATCTAGCCTGCTAATTTATTTCAGCTTCCTCGCCTCGGTGGTAAGTACACAGTAAACACTTGTTAATGATCAGCTACCACAGACAGGGCAGTAGGGAATCCAACACAGGCTCTTGAGGCTAGAAAGGGCCTTGGTGAGGTCATTTCATCCATCCCTCTGCCTTCAGACAGCACTTCTGCCTTGATACTCATGGAGACTATCCTAAAGCAGAGAATTTAATTCTACCTCAAAAGAGCCCATTGAAAGGAATTAGAATGTGAAAACTTGCTTTCCAGAAAGTTATTGATCGATCTGTCCTGGTAACTGCTTGCCAGGACTAGAATAGAGATTTCCAAAGGATCCAGCCCCGCATTTAAAGGCACCCAGACAGCCGAGGGGAAAGTTCCCGCCAGGTTTTTCTACTGCAACAATAGCTAAGGGAGGGGGAGAGAGGAGCTGTGTAAAGACGAAAGGAGGGAGAGTCCAGCCCTGTTTCTACCCACCTCCAAGACTCACAGCAGTACCATATGGAATGTTAGCCACCTAGGAGATTTGGAACAGAAGGCTGAAAGAAAAAAGGGCACGGGAGGCAGGGAGAATGTGATGGGGCGGAGGGGAAGAAAAGAATTGAAGCTATACACATAGAGGGCCTCCCTTTGACACTGTCCTTGGGCTCTGGGCTGAGGGCTGACCCCCATTGAAGGTGAGAATCCTTTGTAAGGAGAACCTTGTGGACCCCAGGGATGGCTTAGATGCTTTGGATTAAATTTCATTTTGTCGTCAACAACTACAGGGAGACCCCTTGTTCTCTCCTGTCCCAGAACTCATGGTGCGGTGGGAAGATCTCAGCCCAGAGAGTCGGGAGCTAGAGGCAGAACCACTCTTGGTTCTGACTGCATGAGACTGGGGACAAATCACACCAAGAGTTGTGGATCTGGAATTAGAGGCCGCTTTCTTCCTTTAAGATATACTTCAAGCACCACCTTCTACGTGAAGCCTTTCCTGATTTCCCCTAACTGCTAGCGCTCACTCTCTCCCAAACTTCCTTGTATTCAACTACTTTGCACTTACTCCCATCATATCTATGCTGTGTGGACTCATATATACTTGTCTCTCCCACTAGAGGGTAAACTCCTTATGACTCGGGCTTGTTTCATTCTTAGTATTTCTATCCACAGTGCCTTGCATATTGTCTGGCACACAGTAGGGAATTAATAAATACCTGTAGATCAGTTGATTGATTTTTTTTGCCTGTGTGACCTTAGACAAGTCATTTCCCTTCCCTCTGAACTTTAATTTTCTCCTCTCTAAAATGAGGGACTTGGACTAGATTAGCAGATGTCTCTTTCCCCTCTCAATTCTGTGATCCTTTCTGGGCCTCTATTTCCTGTTATGTGAAATGAAGGCAGTTCTTCATACTCGGATCCTTTTAGCCCTTGAGTTGTTGTTGAGTCATTTCAGTCATGTTTGACTCTTCATGACCTCATTTGGGGTTTTCTTTCTTTTTTTAACTGTATTTTTTTTCCAATTACATGTAAAGACAATTTTTAACATTCATTTAAAAAAAATTTTTGAGTTCAAAATTTTCTCCCTCCCTTCTTCTCCCCTGCCAAACAGTAAGCAGTCTTATATAGGTTATACATGTGCAATCATATAAAACACATTTCCATATTAGTCATCTTGTGAAAGAAGAAACATCAAAAGAAAAAAATTAAGTGAAAATTACTTCAATCTGCATTCAGACTCCATTAATTCTTTCTCTGGATGTGAATAGTCCATTTGGGGTTTTCTTAGGAAATATACTGGGGGCAGCTAGGTGGTGCAGTGGATAAAGCACTGGCCCAGGATTCAGGTGGACCTGAGTTCAAATCCAGCCTCAGACACTTGACACTTACTAGCTGTGTGACCCTGGGTAAGTCACTTAATCCTCATTGCCCCACCAAAAGAAAAGAAAGAGAAAAGAAAAAAAGAAAAAGAAATATACTGGAGTTAGCCATTTTCATTCTCCAGTTCATTTTACAGATGAGGAAACTGAGGCAAACAGGGTTAAACAACTTGCTCAGGGTCACGCAGCTAGTAAGTATCTAAGGCTGGATTTGAACTCGTGAAGATGAGTTGTCTTGATTAAGCTTGGTGCTCTCTGTGCCACCCAACTGTTCCCTTAGTTGGCCCCACACAATGTAGAACTATGGAATGTTGAAACTAAGGAATCATCTGTTGCAAGCCCCTCATTTTAAAGAAAAGGTTCCCAAAGTCCAAAGAAATGATTAATTTGCCCAGGATTGCTGAATGAATTAATGAGGAAACCAGAACTAGAATTCAGTCTCTTGTCTCCCAGGCTATTCCCCTAAAAGTTAGTATCCCCTGGCATTTGCAAATGCATGAAGGCACTGTGATTTTGTGAATGTGGAGGAATTCTCATCTGGGGACCTCTTCCACCAAGGCAGACTGCATATGTGTGTATCGGTAAGCCCGAGGACACACAAGGGGCAGCTAGGTGGAACAATGGATGGAGCACCAGACTTGGAGTTACAAGGCCTGAGTTCAAATGTGGCCTCAGGCACTTACTGGTTGTTTGACCCTGGGCAAGTCATTTCATGCTGTTTGCCTCCATTTCCTCATGTGTAGAATGAGCTGGAGAAGGAAAAGGCAAACCATTCCAGTATCTCTGCCAAGGAAACCCCAAATGGGGTCACAAAGAGTTGAACATTACTGAACAACAACAAAACTTCACATACACCTATATACCTAAAGGGCAGAGAGGACTTGCCCAGGGTCACACAGCTAAGTGTAAGTATCAGGATTTGAACTCAGAACTCTATACATTATGCTCTAATCAATCAAGAACATGGTACCCTGTGTTATTCTGCTTCACATATTTTCATCTTCTCCCTACAGCTAAACAGCAAACCTTTCAAAGATAGAACTATATCTTGTATATTTTTTTGTTTCCCCCCAGAGTGCCTAGTTTAGGACAAGAAAACCACAGTTAGGCAGTAAATGCTTATTGATTTGCTGCAGAATTCACAATACAGGGCCTTTGCCTAGCTCTCCATCTAAGCAGGACTAAGCTACTGATGGACCAAACCGCCTGTGAGGGTGTGTGCACACTTACGCACACTCACACACACACACACACACACACACACACACACACACACACACATATGTAAGCCAGGCTATTTATCTTCCTAATCTGTTCCCCCTTCAAAAGTTCTCCCCAACTCTCCCGCCCCTCAACTCTCCCCGCAACAGCCTGTTCCATAAAGAATGAAAGTGTACTCCCCCCCCACTCTTTTTTTTTTTTCTATCTCTTTCTCTCCATGCCTTTTGCAAGGCAGTTGCTTGAGACTAATTGAATTTTCTGCCCCTGGATAGAAAGACAAGCTGTGGAGTGAGTTAAAGTCCACCGTGGGGCTAGGGGTGGGAAGAGGCTGTGTTAACTGGCTGTTGGGGGCCTGCTCCACCTTTAACAACAGGGGGCCGCTTCTGTGCCCTCTTGTTCCAGGGGGAGGAAGGAGGGAATATTTATTCTGTTCCTTTCTCGGGACTTCCCTTTCAGGTCACAGAGTGGCCCCAGCCCTCCTTTCTCTCTCTTTTGTGCCAACAGCAGCTGGTAGGTTGATGGGGAGAGCTTTGTCTTTCTCCGACTCGAACATTTCTTTACAGGGGCCAAGAGAGCGCTTGACACATTCCTTCATCCCCATCCCCCTTCTCAGTTCCCGCCACCTCCTGGGCCAAATCATCAGCTCAGCCACCTTCTGCTTCCCATCCAAAGGGTGGGAAGCAGCAACTGGAGATAGGGACCCCGAGGGGAAGGGTCAGCAAAGGATTGCTGTGCACGGACGAGTTGGAAGGGAAGTGAAAGAATTTGGTCCCTGGAAAAGGGAACTGAGGAGAAGGGGTGATGGAGAGGAAGTGAGTGGGACAGGGTTATTGAGGGGTTACTGGGGGGATTGAGAAGAGCCTTGAATTACACTCTGTCGAGAGCCCCCCATACAAATGCTGGGCTCTGAGTCCCCTGAGTTTTGCAGTTGCCCTCTCTATGAAGCATCCCTCCCAAAGGTAGCCGCTGACTCCAGGGCTTTGAGCAACGGAAGAATCATGGAGTTTGAGCGGGCTTTTCCTTATGCTACTTGATGAAGAACAAGCCAAGTGAAAACTAGGCCCACGTGAGAGTCTCTGAGGGGTATCTGGAAGATGGAGGGGAAGCCAGGACTGGAATACAACCTTTCACAGGACCTGGCCTCGATGCGGAAGCTGATTCCTGGAAAGAAAGCAAAGAAGGAGAAGCCAGGAAGAAGGGAGTCCCTTTGGGAGGCCATAGGATCGTAGGTCCTATGGAAGGGACCCTTAGGGACCATTTTACAGATGAGGAAACTGAAGCCCAGAGAACTTAAATGATTTCCCCAAGATCATTCAAGTATTAAACATCATGGGGGGCAGAATTTGAACCCAGAGTCTCTGATTCCAGAACCAGTGCTCTTTCTACTATCTCGTGTGATAGAGTAGGAAGATCTTTAGGCCGCTTGGGGTGGGGGACAGCTTGGTGGCTCAGTGGATAGAGTGCAGGGCCTGGAGTCAGGAACATTCATCTTCCTGAGTTCAAATGTGGCCTCAGACACTTACTAGCTGTGTGATCTTGGGCAAGTCATTTCAGTTTGTTTGCCTCAATTTCCCCATCTGTAAAATGAGCTGGAGAAGGAAATGGCAAACCACCCAAATACTTTTTTTTGGTGTTTTTGTTTTTGTTGTTGTTGTTGTTGTTTGCAAGGCAATTGGGGTTAAGTGACTTGCCCAGGGTCACATAGCTAATAAGTGTTGTGTCTGAGGCTGGATTTGAACTCAGGTCCTCCTGAATCCAGGGCTGGTGCTCTATCCACTGCGCCACCTAGCTGCCCCACCCAAATACTTTTTGCCAAGGAAACCCCAAATGGGGTCATGAAGATTTGGACATGACTGAATAGACCAGGAGACCTGGATTTTAGTCCTTCATCTGTAACTTATTATCCCTGTGAACTTGGGCAAATCTATTTAACATTCTTAGCCTTGGTTTCCTCACCTTAATAATCTTGACCCTTCCTGCTTCAAATGAAATCAAATGAGATGACAGTTGTAAAGCACTCAGCACTGTGCCTAGCACATAGTACAAGTTTAATTAAATGCTTCTTCCCTTCCCCCTTGACAACACTGGCATCAGGATCAATTGAGACAGTGTGTAAGGTATAGCTTTATAAACTTACAAGGCTGTAGCATTCTAATGGAAAGGTTATTGTGAGGGAGCAATGGAGGCACATCCTTGAGATGGGGCAGGGGGAGGGCGTTCTTCCATCCTGCTGAGACTGACCCTTTCTTTAGCAGAAGGCCAGACTCAGACCCCAAGAGAAAGATGTGTGTCCTAGGTCCTTCTTGGTCTGATGCCACTGTAACCAGGTGCTTATTGCCCTCCATGACAACCCTAGGTTGTGTTTCCTAGAATCACAGAATTTCAGAGTTAGAAGTCCAACCTGTACTTGAAAGGAATCGCCACTACCACAAACCGAATAAACCATCCGGCTTTCACTTAAAAGCTTTCTGAGGAGAAGGACCCTGCTGCCTACCAGGGAGGCCCATTTCACTTACAGACAACTGTAATTGTTCAAAAATTCTTCCCAACATCAAGTCAAAAATGTCAATTTCTATACATTACTCTGGGCACCAATAGAATAATTCTACCACTTTTTCTACTTGATGACCCTTTAAATACTTGAAAACAAACCACAATAGTCTTCCACTACCCCCACCTCAGTCTTCCCTTTTTTGGGCTAACAATTCCATTGTCTTTCAATCATTCCTCATACTGCAGGGATTCAAGGCCTTTCTCCATCTTCAGTGACCTTTTCTGGACACTCTCTGGTTGATCAATATCCTTCCTTAAATATGGCACCTAGAGTCTCAGACAGTACCCCAAATATGATATGAGCAGAGCCAGGTTTAGCAGAGTAATTGCCTCCTTATTGTTAAAAGTTGTGCCTCTCTTAATGTAGTCCAGGATCTAATGAGCATTTTTTAGCTGTCACATCCCACTCAAACTGAATTGTAGTCCACTAACTCCCTTCTCAGACTTTTTTTTTTTTAGTGAGGCAATTGGGGTTAAGTGACTTGCCCAGGGTCACACAGCTAGTAAGTGTCAAGTGTCTGAGGCTGGATTTGAACTCAGGTACTCCTGACTCCAGGGCCGGTGCTCTATCCACTGTGCCACTTAGCTGCCCCCAGACCTTTTTCAGAGAAACTATGATTTTACCTCACCGCGCTCATCTTTGTACTTAGAAGATTGATTTTTTAAAATTTCTTTCTTGGGGGCAGCTAGGTGGCACAGTGGATAAAGCACCAGCCCTGGATTCAGGAGGACCTGAGTTCAAATCCAGCCTCAGACACTTGACACTTACTAGCTGTGTGACCCTGGGCAAGTCACTTAACCCTCACTGCCCTGCAAAAAAAAAAAAATTCTTTCTCCCATGTCCCCCCACCATGCTCATTCATTCCTACCACTAGACTTTCATTAGGCTTTCCCCCGACCTAGAATCCCCTTCTCCCTCTTTTCCCCATGACTGAAGCCAGAGATGGTTTTTTTTTTTCCAAAATCCTCAGCAGGGCTGTGTTAGGACCCAGGTCTCCAGACTCTCAGTCTACCACCTTGTCTATCACCACACCTACTACTTCCGGAACCAAAGCAATGGTACCCAAAGAGAAATATCAGGAGAATTAACCCAGGTACAAATCATCTGGGCAGCTAGGTAGCTAGGTGGCACAGTGGACTCAGTGCTGGGGCTGCAGTCAGGAAGATACAACTTCCTGAGTTCAAAATATGGCCTCAGACACTTATGGTTGTGTGACCCTGGGCAAGTCACTTTACCCTGTTAGCCTCAGTTCCTCATCTGTAAAATGAGTTGGAGAAGGAAATGGCAAACCACTCTAGTATCTTTGACAAGAAAACTCCAAATAGGGTCACGAAGAGTTGGGCATGACTGAAAAGACTGAACAGCAACAACAAATCACTACGATTCATCTTATCCAACAACCACTTCCATTTTTCCTCCTACCTCCTTATCTGGAGGTGGTAAGACATGCTCCTTACTGGAGACAGGGGAATGGAAGACCTTTTGAGCTGAGAAGCAGATGAGACAATAAAGCTGGACTGGAATCCACCAATGTCTCTGAGCTGGGAAAGGAGTTGGGCTAAATGGAATCGGGGGTTTAAAGCTTCTCAGCCAAGTAGAACATTGCCGTGTCTGGGAGTCACTCATTGTAGAACTGTTGACATCTCGTGGGGGGTGAGGGCAGCGTGTAGCCTGCCTCAGGTTAGCTGTGGGATGCTGGGGTTTAGGAGATGTTTACCACCAGGGGTCTTTTTTTTCCACCCTGACCCAGTCGGAGAAGTTAAATATTTACTGTGGTCTTTAAATATTTACAGTGTGGCCATCCTTCGGTATAATAGAGTGTGCGGGCGTGCTGAGGTGCCCAGGGAGGGGAGGGAGTCAGCGAAGGAAAGAGAAGGGGGTGGTGGTGAATTCAAACTCACTTGACAGGGACAGGCTAACATCAGAAAAACACTCAATAAGACAGTGGAGAGTCAGATGTTGTGGGTTCCTAAGTCTGTGACAACCCTATATTCTTAACTTCTCCTAGAGGTTCTCAGCCCCAGAACTGGACTACTCTCCCCTACAGTGAACGACGATTTCTTTACTAAGCCTCTATTCCCTCACTTAACTGTCACTCCAGTACTAAACCCCTGATACCTCACTGATCCTCCCACTCTTTTTTTTTTTTTTAGTGAGGCAATTGGGGTTAAGTGACTTGCCCAGGGTCACACAGCTAGTAAGTGTTAAGTGTCTAAGGCCGGATTTGAACTCAGGTCCTCCTGACTTCAGGGCCGGTGCTCTATCCACTGTGTCACCTAGCTGCCCCAGATCTCCCACTCTTGATGCTGAGCTTCCCTTTTTCTCATCAGGCTCTATCGCTGACATTGATTCCCGTCCCTCATTGAGCCCGTATCTCTAGCAAAGAGCCCCATCCACAGGGATGTGAAGGGCAATGATGGTAAATTTCAAACTCCAATTCTTTGAAAGCCTATAATGCCATCCTGGCACTGCAACCTCATCCTTAGCACTAGCACTAAGCGAAGGGCATTTCAAAATGCCCTTATGTCTAATTGAACAATAGAACCAAATCTTAAACACATTTTATATGTTCCCAAACAATCCTCTAGCTAAACTTTTGGCCAGGACCACTGAAGCACACCCTCAACACAGACTGGAGGAGTGTTTAGGGACTCTTAGAAAAAGCAAAGGATGGAAGATTGGTTGGTTGATTCTGATTGGAGTTTGGGGGAGATGGGTGGAGATGTGGGACCTTCTAAATTTGAGCTGTAGGGGGCAGGTAGGTGGCGCAGTGGATAAAGCACCGGCCCTCGATTCAGGAAGACCTAAATTCAAATTCGGCCTCAGACACTTGACACTAGCTGTGTGACCCTGGGCAAGTCACTTAACCCTCATTGCCTCCCCCTCCACCCTCCCCCAAAAGAATCCTCTACTTAGTAAGTTTGAGCTGTAGCTGCCTCCAAGGTGTAAGCAAGTGAGGAAAAGGAGAGAGCTCTATAAAAAGACCTGCCAGCCCCAGATGGGCAGGATCCTGCCCTAGTCCATACCCACATTTCCTTAGTCTCACAAAGGTTCTTACCCTGGGGTCTCTCTCTGAATTTGTGTTTTTCAATATTTTGATCATTATGTTTCAGTATAATTGGTTTCCTCTGTAATCCTACGTATTAGATTGTATGCATTTCTTAAGACACTCTGAGAAAGAGTTCATAAGATTTACCAGATCTCCAACAGGATCCAAAACACACAAAAAAGTTTTAGGATCCCTATCTAGTTCTGTGATGAAAACCCAGCATATACTAGGAAAGGGAAGGGCTAGTTCCAACTTCCTTGGCAGGGTTTCCTCATCTCCCCTTTAATCACATGTTTATCCTGATTCATCCAAGAAAGAACCTCTGCACCCTGGCAGTCCCCCCTCCCCCAGCCTGGCCCACCTTCGCCAGGGAGCGGCCCTTGCTTTCAAGCTTCGCCTGCCTCTCCTATCAAAATCTTGTCCAGAACTCTGCTCTGGGTGAAGATGATCTGATAAAACAATTCTCCTAAAGAGTTAATGTTATTTTTTTAAAAAGAGTTAATGTCATGATAGTAATGTATAACCTATATCAAATTGCTTGCTGGCCTCAGGATGGGGGAGGGAGGGGAGGGTGGGAGAAAAATTTGGAACTCAAAAAATATCTTTGCATGTCATTTAGAAAAATTAAAAATAAAATTTTTTAAAAAAAGAACACAAGAATGAAGACTCACACACACAAAGAGTTCATGTTGGCTAAAGGTGGCACGGTGGATAGACTGCCAGGCCTGGAGTCAGGAAAACTCATCTCCCTGAATTCAAATCTGGCCTCAGACACTTATTAGCTGTGTGACCCTGGGCAAGTCATTTAACCATCTTAATCCACTGGAGAAGGACATGACAAACCACTCCAATATCTCTTCCAAGAAAACCCCAAATGAGATCATAAAGAGTTGGTCACAGGGGCAGCTAGGTGGCACAGTGGATAAAGCACTGGCCCTGGATACAGGAGTAACTGAGTTCAAATCTGGCCTCAGACACTTGACACTTACTAGCTGTGTGACCCTGAGCAAGTCACTTAACCCCCATTGCCCTGAAAAAAAAAAGAGTTGGTCACAACTAAAGAACAACTGAATTGCAACAAATATCTTCCCAGGTATTATATTCCCATTTTCACCTGGGTCTTCCAAAGAAATGGCCTTATCTGTGGAGTGAAAATTATGTTTGGTGTTTCAGGTGACCAGCAGCCTGGAGAAGAGGGGGAGATGTTTGGGGGACAAGGAGACTGCTTGTCAAATCGATCACTCTCCAAATATTTATTTAAACTCTTGCTATGTGTTATAGTAGAACACATGTTGGTTTTATAATCAGGAAACCTAAATTCAAATATCTCTTCTGTGTGACCCTGAGCAAATCCCTCAGTCTCTATGGACCTGAGACTCTTCATCCATTAAACCAGGACTAATAAAACTCCTACCACCACCCTCATAAGATTGTTGGGAAGAGTGTTCTATAATATCATAAGTTACTGTTATTGTCGTTGCTGTTATTAATTGAATCCTTGAAGGTTTTGATATTTCATAGAAGCTACTAGTCTCTCCCTATGTAGATCACAGCCTTTCCTTGTCTTTTTTTTTTTTTTTTTTTTGCAGGGCAATGAGGGTTAAGTGACTTGCTCAGGGTCACACAGCTAGTAAGTGTCAAGTGTCTGAGGCCGAATTTGAACTCAGGTTCTCCTGAATCCAGGGCTGGTGCTTTACCACTGCGCCATCTAGCTGCCTCCTTTCCTTGTCTTAGCAGAGAGTCTTTGAGAGTAAAGAGCTAGAAAGATCAGCTAAGGTCTCCTGCTTCTACAGGAAACCCCTTCCAGGGTCGGGGCCTATAATAATAGTAATAATAATAATAAATATTTATTAGTCACCTGCTACAGTGGCATGTGAATTAACTGAGACAGAGTAAAATTATCAAATATATTGACATACAATAAATGTTTAACATTTTACATATGAAAAATTTTTAATATGTAATGTGTTCTCCTTTTGCTTTATTCACTTGTTTTGCAAGATTGGGCATGAAGTTTATAAGATTCTGATATACATTCTTTAATTCTTCATTATGAAGTCACACATCACATTGAATATTAAGCTAATCTTTAATGGACAGTTCATTTTTTCAAGTCTAGATTATACCCCATACACATTTCATTGGGGTTTAAATCAGGCAAATTTCTAGGCCTTTGAAATTACTTAACCTTTCAATGATGGGTAACATGGTTCAAGGACATGTTGTATACTCCATTTGGGGATTTCTAGTTCTGCTTCTCAATATATTGATGAAAGTTCATTATTTCCTTAATGAGGACAAGGCTTCTAGACTGATTGGGAAAAACATCTCTAAGACATTTGGGGGATGGGGGGAGAGGGAGTAAGATATTTCATCAATAGCCTGATGAAAACTATTGTAATGTTACAAGTTCATATAGACTTCTTCTGACAATGGTTTTGGTAAACGCTTGAATGGATAAGTAAGTTTCATCAGTAAAAATGACCTTTTCCCAATACCCAAGATACCAATCTTATCATTGTCTTGTCCATGATAAGCCTTCCTTTTTTCTTTATAGTGTCACTTAGCAGATGTTTTTAAATTGGTCTTCTCTCTGTTCTTCCAAATTCAAGAAGCCTATGCTTCAATATAAAGGAATCATTAACAATCCTGTCAGCTGCCTGTTCCATCTGAAGGTCTTTGCTTCTTTTCTGAGTATAAATGATTGTCAGTTCATAGAGTCATTTTATATTTTCCAGGCCTGGAATTAGGAAGATTCATCTTCCTGAGTTCAAATCCGGCCTCATTCTCTTACTAGCTGTGTGAACCTGGGCAAGTCACTTGACCCTATTCGCCTCAGTTTCTTCATCTGTAAAATGAGCTGAAGAAGGAAATGGCAAATCACTCCAGTATCTCTGCCAAGAAAACCCCAAATGGAATCATGAAGAATTGGACATGACTGAAAAACAAATGAACAATAAGCATCAATAGAAGTGCATACACATGACTGTTGTTGTAACAAATTGAGGGGCAGCTAGGTGGCCCAGTAGATAGAGCACCGGTCCTGGATTCAGGAGGACCTGAGTTCAAATTTGACCTCAGACACTTGACACTTAGTAGCTGTGTGACCCTGGGCAAGTCACTTAACCCTCATTGCCCCACAAACAAACAAACAAAAAAACCCAAAACCAAATTGAAATCATATAGAAATTATTGCTTGTCTCAAGTAATTCACATACCACTGCATGTACTATGTATTGGAATTCAAAAACCAAAACAAAATATCTCCCTGCCCTTAAGAGGCCTCCATTTTCTATGGGAGATATTACATATGTACAAGTTAGTAATTACAAAGAAAGGCAATAAGGAGAGAGTGCTATTAAGTCCAGGATTGGGGTTGGAGGGGAAGGAAAGGATTCACATAGGAGGTGATTTCAGAGCTGTGTTTTGAAGAAAGCTAGAGATTCTATAAGGATGAGATGAGAAGTCAGTGCAGTCCAGACTCGGGGACCCACTTGCATGAAGAAAGACCCAGGGAGAAGGACCTCCCTCTGAGGTTATCTACAACCTCAGGGAAGGTGCCGAGAGTTTGCTCCAGTGGGCAGAATGGCAACATGTATCTGGGCCTGGTTTGGAGAGATTTCCCTGCCCTTCCCTCTCCCCTACCCACTTCTGCCCTGGCCTAATTAGGTGTCTGCCATGCCTGCTCCCAGGCTGACCTCTCCAAGCTGCCTGCTTGGCCCAGGCTTCCCCTCCCTACCCTGCTGTGCGCTCCCCTTCCTGCCCCCTCCTTCCTCTGGGCTTCCCTGGGCCCACGAGGCCCGGCACACCCTTTCCTGCTTGGCGCACAGGGAGGGCATCAGGAGGGCACGTGCTGCTCTGTTCTCTCCAGTCTGACCTCAGGCGACCAGGGCCCCTTTCAGTCATTGGGACTGCTCCTTAGGCCTGGGGCACTTGAGGCAAAGACAGTAATCATGAGGTCAGGAGACATCACGGACTAAACACATCCTGGGGGTCCCTCTGTGGGGACATTGGGAGGACAGGGACCTTAAGGAGTTCCTGGTCTAGCTGGAGAGACAGGACATAGGAATGAGTGTTTGTGAATGTTTTGGGTGTACTCCAGCACTAGAATACCTATCGGGTCTCAAATCTTAGCTGGGGCACTAACTAGCTGTGTGACCTTGGGCACCTTGCTTAACCTCTCTGAACCTCAGTTTCTTCAATAGTAAAGTCTGGATTATAAAAGATCTACTACCTACCTCTAGAAGTTGCAAAAGATCAAATAAGATAATGCGTATTACTTGCTTTGGAATTATTTAGGTATATGAGAGATATGAGTAAGGGGTAGAATTTAGTCAGTCAATAAACTTTATTAAGCGTCTACTACAGCAGACGGTGCAAGACACTGCACTAAGCTCTCAGGATACAAATAGAAGTAAAAATGTTGTTGTTGATCCCTTGTTTTCAATTATGTCCAACTCTTCATGACCCCATTTGGTTTTTTCCTTGGCAGAGAAGGTACAGTGGTTTGCCATTTCCTTCTCCAGTTCATTTGACAAATGAGGAAACTGAGGCAAACAGGGTGAAGTGACTTGCCCAGGGTCACACAACTAGTAAGTGTCTTAAAGCCAGATTTGAACTCAGGAAGATGAGTCTTCCTGACTCCAGGCCTAGTGCTACCTACCTCTCCCACAAATTTTAAAAATGTAAAAAATGATAATAATAGAACAGTTCCTGCCCTCAAGGAGCATCTAATGGACTTGGAGCCTGAAGGAACCTTTGATGTTGTCCAGTCGTTCCTGACTTTTCGTGACCCCATTTAAGGTTTTCTTGGCAAAGATAAGGAAGGGATCTTCGTGGTCATCTAGTCCATCCACCTTTCCTGACTCCATATCCAACACTATCCACTGCGCCATCTTGATAATGAGTGACAGAAGAAGGTTGTGAACTCATGCTCCAAAGGTTGCCTCAAAGGCTTTTTGAGAAAGGGCTAGCGAAGGCTACTTTTTCCTGCTGCGTAACAGCTATTATCTAGAGGACTTCAACCACAGAGAACACTGAGTCCAAACTGCTAAGTGCACAAAGGAAGGAGAGACATTACAGAGCTTCCATGACTTATCCAAGGTCACATGGCAAAAAAGTAGCAGAATTAGGTCCTGTTCAGCACCCTACTTAACCCCTGCACCAAACTGACTATTTGTAGATGTCACAGCTGGAAAAAAATGTGGTACAAAAAATTGCTACAAGTAAAGAATTTTAGGGTCCCAACCATAAATTATGTCTGGAACAAGGCCTATTTTAGCTATGTATGAGAGGTTCATCACCAGTAAGCTAGCCACTGACTAAGAAATTCTCTGGTCATGTCTTTGACTGTGACAACTAATAAGACAAAGAAATATCTAGTCAGATTTAACCCAACATTCTTTTTTATTTTTAGAGAAAAATAGGGTTAAATCACTTGCCTAGAATCATGCAGCTAATAAGTATCTGAGGTCAGATTTGAGGCTGGATTTGAATTCCCGTCCTCTTGACTCCAGGGCCAATTCTCTAACCACTATACCATCTAGCTGCTACTTAATCCAACATTCTAGAGATCTTTTTGACATATGATTTTGTCTTCTAGCATATTCACTTTTCCTCTCAGCTTTATGTAACATAAATTTCTTTTTGTTTTGTTTTTTAGATTTGATTTATTTTTTCAATTAACATAATCTCTTTCCTACCTCCATACAAACCCCTTGTAACAAATATGTATAGTCAAGCAAATAAAATACCCACATTGGCCACATCCAAAAAATAATATGTTTCAATATACGCCCTGAATCCATTACTTTTCTGTTCAGGAAGTGGAGGCCATGTTTTGAATTGTGTTGGTCATTGTGTTGCTCAGAATTCTTAAATCTTTCAAAGTTGCTTGTCTTTATAATATTGTTGTAAAATTGTAAAATTGTTCTCCTGGTTCTGCTCACTTTGCTCTGTATCAGTTCACACAAGTCTTCCCAACATTCTCTGAAATCATCCCCTGCATCATTTTTTACAGGATGATTGTATTTCATTGCATTCATATATCATTATTTGTTCCGCCATTTTCCAACTGATATTCTTTTAGTTTTCAGTTCTTTGCTGCCACAAAAAGAGCTGTTAAAGAGATAATATTCTTTTATATATCCACCCACAAATTTGACAAGCATTCTACCTATGCCTTCACCCAAGTAATTGATGAGAATATCAAATAGCTTAAGGCCAAGGACAGATCTCTGAGGCCCTTCATCAGAGCCCCAACTCTGTATAGACTTTGGCCCCTAATGTCATTTGAAATCTAAGTTATTGTTTTCACATTACGTGTGTACAGACATCACAGTGGCATGGTACACATGTGTTCACCTGTCTTAGGAGCTGTATGAATCCATGCCAATACCCTTGGGAGCAGAGACAAGGAATATCTTTGGCTTCAAACAATCTAAGTTGTCAGGGCAAAGGCTGGACAGACTATATAACTCGGGCTGGGTAGATGCCTGTGGTGACTTTACTTGTGCATAGTTCATGCTCCTTTCTATCCTCCTTGTTTCAAGTAGAGTAGTGATTGTCACAATAAAGAAAGTTGGCCTGAAATCCTGCTGCTGTCCTGACAACTTCCTAAAGAAGTCCAGGAGATAAAGCAGTGACTTTTCTAGAAACTACAGCAATAAAGACACCAATCAGCCCTTGGCTGTGATAGAAATACAGGCTCAGTTATTGCTGGGATTTTCATGCATGTGTTATATGACTAAATATACTGGTACACATGTGTACTGCATATATGTGTGTGTGTCTGTGTACCATTATTGGCATATGACAAAGACTTTGGGAAAGGAAATTGCTAACATAGATATCCCTTCACAGTCAGGATATTATACCAAGCCTCATCAGACATTGACCTTCGTCAACTTGGCTCAAGAGGAGATAGAAGGATACAGAGAAAAAGAACAAAGATGCTAGTGGGAGAGAAGAGGGAAGGGACAGGACGTTTTATCCCCCATCAAATCATCTAAGCAGGAGAGAGAGCGAGCAGAATTGGCGGGGCTTCCAGCCATTTCTTTTCCCAGTGGAGAGATAAGAGAAAGAATATTATAAATAGAGATCATTTGGGTAAGTTTCAGGCCAACAAAGGGTCGGGGGAACTAGGAAGACTGAGGAGCTGTCCCTGGGGGCATTTTTGTATCATCAAGTCATATTGGAATCTTTCCAGAAATCCCATCATTCAAACCTTAGATTACAACCATGCTCACTATTTCCAGCTGCCTCTATAAATGTTGGAGGATTCCTAACCTAGACTTCTAGGTCTCAAACCCTTCAAACAGCCTCTTGTGTTCTGATTCTTCTAAAAACATCCTAGTAGCAGTGGATGCCAGTCTTCCTTTACCTATTCCAGCAATGTATGCTTTCTATAGGAAGCCTGCCAAAAGCTTATCGATCATAATTACAGTAATGAAAAGTCAGAGCTATCAGAGCTGACTAAATTCTTGTTGGTTTGACTTGACCTCTGCCTCCACTTTATTCCTAGAGTTTCCTTAACCTCTGGTACCTGGTCCCCTCTCAATATTACCTTTCTCCCTAGCTCTTCACTACAGTGTGTAGTTCTGGGTTACTGAACCTCACCTGGGGATGAACTAAGAGGGGGCTTAAAAAACTTATTTCCAAGGGGTCTTTGAAAATGAAGACCAAAGTCTCATTATTCCTCAAGGGAGGGTTGTCCTGTGAAAGTTCATTCCTGCTTTGGGATCTTGGAATCTCACCTCTCAGCCTATACGAACCCCAAGCTAGAATACCTTGATGTCTGCATATATCTCAGGGCCACTGGACCTGAGATTACAGAGGACCCTTTGTTGGCGCTGGATGCAGCTGGTGCTGATTGGCAATTCTATTGACCATAAGCAGTTCTGGGTCACAGTTTAGGGTCGGAGAGGAGGATTTATGGTCGATCACAAAGGAGCAAGGGCCCCCGTCTCAGTTCCAAGGCAAAGAGGAGCGCTAGCACTTGCTGAAGCAAGAGGGCAGGGGAGCTGGTCAGTCTCTGAGCTGATATGAGGTTGAAAACTTGTGGCTGCAGAGGGTTCAGGGGCTCTTCCTGGATTCTTGGAGTCACTTGCTGGGAAAGGTTCTATTCTCTTAGGTTCAATGGTCTTGAGATAGACACAGAGATCAAGGTATTCTGACTTGTGGCTCATAGAGGTTGAGAGGTGCAGTGTGCATAGTGGATTGAGTCAGGAAGATCTGTGTTCAAATCCTGTCTCTGATACTTGCTAGTCATGTGAATTTGGTCAAGTCACTCCCCGCCCCCCACAGGGTCTCAGTTTCCTTATCTGTAAAACAAGGAGGTTGGACTGAAGGACCTCTCAGGTCTAGTCCTCAGTAAGGCATCAGAGTCCTAAGAGAAAGGCACTGCATAGCCTGACTCAGTGCCTTATACCTATTATTGTTGTCGTTGAGTCATTTTTAGTCATGTCTGACTCATCATGACCCCACTTGAGTGTTGTTGGGTTTTTCTGGCAAAGATACTGGAGTAGTTTGCCATTTCCTTCTCCAGCTCATTTTACAGATGAGGAAACTGAGGCAAACAGGGTGAAGTGACTTGCCCAGGGTCACACAGCTAATAAATTTCTGAGGCTAGATTCGAATTCAGGAAGATGAATCTTCCTGATTTCAGTCCCAGAGCTCTATCCACAGAATCCCCCTTATGCCTAGTGGGTACTCAGTAAATATTTGTTGTATTTGTTAGTAAATACAGACAGATATAGACATGGAAACAGCTATGTGTCCAAACACTAATAGAAGCCAACAGTACGAAAGTCAGGCGTTGGTCTCCTTGGCTACATCCCAGCATGCCTCAGGCCCTTCCTGTAGGGCACAGTTTCCTGAGAAGGATCAATCACCCTGGGCTGGGGTGAAGCTGGGGTGGGATTGGGGGGTTAAGAGGAAAGGAGTTAAACAACTTGGAGGTTCCTCAGGCACCATTTTTTATCGATGTAGACCCAGCTGGGACTTCTCTTCCCTCTGATAAGCAGTAGCAAGGGAGGAAACTAGGCCCAGAGACTCATTTACCAAAGTGGACCAGTCCAGGAAACCTGACTCAGGGTTACATTTTGCTGCCTTCTGCCCCTCCCCCTCCCCTTCCCCTGCCGAATCCTTAAGTGGACAATGTCAACCATTACTGATGAAGTATGCTTCGAGTACTTTTCTACCTTCTTATTAACACCCTTCTTCCTCAATGTGCTGTACATGCACCTGCACACACATATTCACATCTGTGCACACACATGCACCCATATGTGTACACACACAAATAACTTCAAGGAATAGAAAGAAGACACTGTGGTATACTGGGAAAGACCTGGGATAGGACAACTGGTCAGACTGTTAATAAACATTAAGAGCTTACTCTATGTCATGCTCTGCCCTAAGTGCTGAGAATACAAAGAGAGCAAAAATGGTGTCTGCCCTCAGGAAGCTCACATTCTAAGGGGAGAGACAATATGATAACACATCGCCAGTCGTCTTGACTTGTGTGTTTGTCACTGGACTTCGATGACTGGGGGAGAGAGTGAGGCTGATGACTTTGCACAGCTCTGCCTCACTTAAATCCTATTCACTCACAAGTCAAGACATCACCCTTGTGATATCATTGGTTCTCCTCAAGAATGAAGGATCAACAGCAACAACATATAGACAAGACCCATATAGTGTATATGGAAGGTAATCTCAAATGCAAGGCATTATTAGGAGCGGGGACTGGGAAAGACCTCTTCCAAAAGTGGGATTTAACCCAAGTCTTGAAGGACTTCAGAGAAAAACAGGATGCAGAGATAAATACAGGCATGAGGGTGATGTCATGGATTCAAATCCAGCTTCAGACACTTACTAGCTGTATGACCCTGGGCACGTCACTTCACCCTGTTTGTTTCAGTTTCCTCATCTGTCAAATGAGCTGGAAAATGAAATGAGAAACCACTCCAATATCTCTGCCAAGAAAAGCCCAAATGGGGTCATGAAGAGTCAGACATGGTTGAAAATAACTGAACACACACAAAAAAGAAAGAAAATGACTGAACAACAACCACACACTCAAGGAGCTTACAATCTAATGGGGAAAACTGAAAATCTGGAGGAGGGAGTATCTGACATAGGGGCACAGTGGAAATTTGAAATCTGAGGAAGGGGGGATTATTTTTTTGAGGCAATTGGGGTTAAGTGACTTGCCCAGGGTCACACAGATAGTAAATGTCAAGTGTCTGAGACAGGATTTGAACTCAGGTCCTCCTGACTCCAGGGCTGATGCTCTATCCACTGCACTACCTAGCTGCCCCAGAAGGGGGGATTATTTTCAGAGAAAAAGTTTTGAGGAGGAAGTGGCACCCTTGTAGGAAGGGAGAGATTTCAATATACGGAATTGACAGGGGAACATATTTGAAGTGTAAGGGAATAGCATGAGCAAAGGCATGAAGAACAAAGAGGCAATCAATCAATCAAAGAGTATTTATGAGCCTCATGTCCCAGCCATGAAGCCAGATGAGGGGTGAGAGCAGAGGAAAGAAAGTGTACTTTTGCTGGATCATAGAATCCATGAAGCATTGTGAGATAAAGCTGAGTAGAGGTTAGAGTCTGATTGTGAAGTCAATAATTTAAACTTTATTTGGGAGGCAATGGGTAGCCACTGAAGTTTCCAGAGTGGAGGAGGGACCTCATTGGAGCACTGAATCAGGAAGACATTATCTGTCACTTTCCTTCAGTGTCTCATCCTCCGTAAAATGAGGGAGTTGAACTCAATGATCTCTAAGGTACCTTCCATTTCTTTGGATCTCTATAATCCTATGATTTCTCCAGGAGTGTTATAGAGGTTGGCTTAGAGAAAAAGTAGACTGGCAGCAGAAAGACCATTTAAAAGACTCATATGGCAATGGCGTCAAAGCAATAAGCTTATTGACTTAGAAAACCACAAATTAACATTATCTATGTTGTGTTGTTATTTATTTTGTTAAACATTTCCCAATTATATCCACATCCAGAGAAAGAACTGATGGAATCTGAACAAAAACTGAAACATATTATTTTCACTGTTTTATATTTTTCTTGGGTTGTTTTTGGTCTGTTTCTTCTTTCACAACAAGACTAACATGAAAATATGTTTTACATGATTGCACATATATAACTTATATCACATTGTTTATCATCTTAGGAAGGGGGTTAGAAAGGGAAGGAGGGGAAAATTTGGAACAACAGTTTTTTAATGAATGTTAAAAAATTATCTTTATATATATAATTAGAGAAAATAAAATACTATTAAAAATAGAGAGGCAAAATATTTCCCAATTATATTTTTTCTTTCTTGGGAGGGGGGGACAATGAGAGTTAAGTGACTTTCCCAGGATCACTCAGCTAGTAAGTGTCAAGTGTCTGAGGTTGGATTTGAACTCAGGTCCTCCTGAATCCAAAGCAGGTGCTTTATCCACTGAACCACCTAGCTGTCCTCCCCCCCCCAATTATATGTTAATCCAGGTAGCCTGCACTGAGGAGTTTGGCCTTTCTCAAGTCTGATGCCTCTATGATATAGACTATCTTAGGTGAAAAGAGATTAATGCCTTATCTAAGAAGATTTGTTATTGTTTGTGCTGTGTTCTTGAAGAGGACCATGACATCATGACTTGCATTGAATTGGATATAGGTGAGGGAGGGCAGTGCAAGGTCACCAACCTCACTCTCTCCTCCAGAGCCATCTGGGTCCAGTGGCAAGATCAGGACTGGAGATGGCTCCAGATGTTTGAGGCAATTGGGGTTAAGTGATTTGCCCAGGCTCACACAGCTAATAAGTGTCTGAGGTGAGATTCCAATTCAGGTCCTCTTGACTCCAGGGCCAGTGCTCTATCCATTGCACCACCTAGCTGCTCCTATCTAAGATTTACATGGAGCTCAGAGAAGGCTGATGTTACAAATAGTGCAAACAGAGAAACAGTGGATGGGCCACTGGACTTGAAATCAAGAAGACCTAGGTTCATATCCTACCTCAGACACTTATTAGCTGTGTGGCCCCAAACAAGCCACTTAGCTTTTATGGCTTTCAGTTCTCTCTTCTATTAAATTAGAGCATTGGATTCAATGGCCTCTTAAGGTTCCTTCGAGCTCTAAGTCTTTGATCCACGAGAGAACTTTGATACCTGATTTCAGGTGGGCAATGAGAGAGAAGGAAGGAAGAAGGACTTTTAAGTTTCAAGCCTGGATGACTGTGATTGGTTTATTAATCGAAACAGTGAAATGAGGGGACAGGCTGGGTCTAGGGGTAAAGATGATGAGTTCAGTTTTAGACATGATGAATGAAAGGTACTAGAAGACTATTCTTCTGGAGGGAAACAATGAAAGGGAACCAGTGCAGAAAAATCAGAGGCACCAGGATAGAGAAGAGACTGAAATGAGGAAAGGCTAGTGGTCTGCCACAGTTCCCATTTCCTGGGCTGTTTTTTTCCTAGGAATCTGACTCACATCAGGGTTGGTATTCCCTTCCTTAAATGCCAACAGGCTATTAAAAATATGAGGACTGGATCTCTGGAGAGATATTAGGAATGGAATCATCTTGAGAAGAAGCCCAGAAGTAAATTAAATTGGCCATAAGAAGGAACAAACATGAGGAATTCAGAGAATCTTGGGAAGAATTATATGAATTAGTGTAGCGTGAAAACAGTCGAACTCAGAGGACAATCTACACAATGATCCCAATAATGTAAGGGAAAGACATTGGGATTCAAATGAATGTCATAGCAAACCTTCATTCCATTGGAAGGATTTTAGAATATTTTTCTTTCCTCTGGATACTGAGGTGACAGATTATAAATATGAACTGCTGTGTACATTATCCTGTGAGACATGGTTGATGAGCCAGTTTGTTTGACTTAACTCTTTCTTTGTTACAAGTCATAGTTCTGGATGTGGAGGCGAGGAAGAATAGTATTTAGTACAACTGAATTGTGAGTTTTACAGGGACATATGGGGGGGGCAATGAGGGTTAAGTGACTTGCTCAGGGTCACACAGCTAGTAAATGTCAAGTGTCTGAAGCTGAATTTGAACTCAGGTCCTCCTGAATCCAGGGCCGGTGCTTTGTGCACTGCACTACCTAGCTGTCCTCAAGAGCAGTATTTAGAAGCAAAGGTAATCCACCAACAAACAGGGATTTTTAAAAGTATATATGTACCATTCAGGGGCAGGTAGGTGGCGCCATAGTGTATAGAGCACTGGGCTTAGAATCAGGAAGACTCATTTTCATGAGTTCAAATCCAGCCTCAGACACTCGTTAACTGTTTAACCCTGGACAAGTCACTTCATCCTGTTTGCCTCAGTTTCCTCATCTATAAAATAGCTGGAAAAGGAAATGGCAAACTCCAGTAACTTTGCCAAGAAAACCCCAAATGGGGTCACAGAGAATGAGACATGACTGAACAACAACAAGTACTATTCAGCAGTTATATTTCATATCTTCTTCATTAGTATTTAAAAATAATAATAACTTGTGATTTCATCGGGGCAGTTATTTCCTCCCCCAGACCTGATGCCAATCACTCCAAACATGAGTAGATGAATTTCATGAGTTTCTGGCAGCCAGCCCAGCTGGTGATGAGTCTTTTGGCACTCAACTGAGCCCATTGGTGAACAATGGATACCCAGCTTCTGGGTCCATTTCGTTTTTCAGTGCCACAGAATGAAGTGGATATTCTGGTTTATACGTAGGTCTAATTTAATGATCAGTCCTCTAGTCTCTGACCACCCCTTGAGTTTCCAAAGCTGCAAACCTGAGGGCTGGTTGCTACTTAGCAAAGTTAGTTTCAGCCCCAACAACTAGCCAACTTCCACTCTTCCTGTCTTTGCACACCCACCCCTCGCACGGTGCTAGGCATAAGGTGCTTAGAATGGGTTTGTTGGATGAAATAAATTTAAACTGTGATCATTCTAGTTTCCTAAGAACAGACCACACTGTCTTGGGCCTCCCAGGAACTCAGTTTCCATAACTGTCCAATGGGAGTGTGGAACTAGATGGTCTTGGAAATTCCTCGCAGCTCTGGATCTATAATCTCAGGGCAGTCCCAGACTACCTTGTAGAAGAAGCAGGAAGTCATCTCTAGGGCCTGTTTAGATAGACGCCAGGAGGCCCCACCTTGACTAAAAAAAAACCAAAAACCTCTCTCCAAGTCTAATAGCCATACTGTTTGAAGACCTACCACTGAGTTGTTGTTGTTGCTGTTGTGTCTTTTTTCAGTCCTGTCCATCTTACTAGGATTCCATTTGGGGTTTTCTTGTCCAAGATAGTGGGGTGGATTGTCATTTCCCTCTCCAGTTCATTTTCCAGATGAGGAAACTGAGAGAAACAGGGTGAAGTGACTTACCAGGGTCACGAAGCTACTAAGTATCTGAGGCTAGATTTGACCTCAGGAAGATGAGTCTTTCCTCTTTACTCTATTCACTGAACCACCTAGCTGCTCCACCATTGAATTAGGCATTATCACATGACAATGGTTCTATAACTGGAATACTCTAACTGCCTCATTTTATGGATAAGAAAACTGAGGCCCAAGGAAGTTGTGACTTAACCAAGGTCACAGATTTAGTGCCAGCATCTGGATTTGAACCCAGATCTTCAGACTCCAGAGACCTGATCCTTTGTACCATGCTGGGCCCTCCTTTAAAAGACTCCTGCCTCTTGGAAAGCTGACACATACAACTAACAGAGAAGGTCCTTCTCCTTCCTGCCAGGACCGAGTACTTCGTTGTAAGGAAACAAGGCCACAGGGGACATGGAACCCCTGAAGACAAATTGGTGATGTCAATGCTTGGCCCCTTCCCCTCCTGAGCTGGGGCACTGTACTGAGGTTCTCTCCTGAGGTGCAAAGTACAGGAAGCCAGGGCCCTCTAAGCTTCAGTCCCAGTTTGCCTAATAGAAACCCTCTGTGTAAGCCAAGGGGACCCCATGGAGATCAGAGCTGGCCTATTTGATGAGGATTATATGTTCAAAAGCGGTTTTGACTGGGGCACACCCCCCCATTCCCACTGGGCTCCCCTCCCAGCATGGTAATTAACTTCTTCCTGTTCAGATCAGGGACTGGTTTCCAAAAACACATTCTAAAGGATTATTTTTCAAAGGAAATGTTGTTGAAAGAATCTCTGTCCCATCGCAAACCAGGGAAATGGGGGCAGTGTTGGTGGTAGGGAGTGAAAAGAGGGGGATGGGAAAGAATGGGCAAGATCCCAACTGGGCGGTCCCCTCAATCTCATCCACACTGAAGGGGAGGCTCTCTGAATGCCTAAACTGAGGATCAAGGGAACAGGGCCTTCTGCTAGGAAAAGTCCTTTTTAGGGGCTGAAGAACTGGGGTGTGTGTTCCTTGGGGGCATTGAGCTGATTGTATTGCTATCCTGGAATGGGAGGTGAAGGTGGTGTGGTAACGAGGGAATAGCATGCCTAGTGTCTGCCCCACCTTGGAAAATAGAAGCCAGGACAAAGAGAAAGACAGCCTGAGATGCCAGAGAGACAAAGAGGGAAAGACAAGGAAGGAAAAAGAGAGAGAGAGACAGAGATAGAAGAAAGAGGCAGAGATTGAGAGTCATATTGAGATATATTTGTGTGTATGTGTATGTATGTAGTATATATGGAAAGATAGACATACAGACACTGACAGACAGAGACAGAGACAAAGTGAACCAGAGACTCAAGAGGGTCAGTGGGAGCTGGTAAGAGATAGCAAATCAAGGACATGGGTTAGAAGAGGTACCCATGGGAGCAGGGACAGAGAAATGCTAGACAGTGAGAGAAGGCATGCTGGAGAAAGGGAAACACAATTACAGAGAAAGTTGAAAAGTTGGGGGGATAGTGAGAGAGGGACAAGGAAAGAGAATCAAGGGAAGAAAAAGCTGGAGGCCCCATAATGGAGAAGTGACAGCAAGGGGGGAAAGCTCAATGATCTGCCACTGTTCCCATTTTCTAGGCCATTTTTTTCCTTTTCCAAGGGATCTGACTCACATTAGGGTTAATATCCCCCCCCCCCCCCGCCCTGCTCCAGTTGCCATCTGGAACCAAATTCCACCCCAGTCTTGGGTGGGAGAGTGACTCATGGTGCCCTCCTACTCCTTCCCCCACCTTCCCACCCACTCATTGCTTCCATCCATAGGGAAAGGAGGGAGGGAAAAGCTGAAGGCATGTATGGGGGTGGGGGTGGGGGGTGTTTCTGGGGCAAAGAGTTCTGTTAGAAATGGGAAGGGAGGGATGGTAGAAAGGGTGCACGAGAGAGAAAGAAGGTTGAAAATGAGAGACAGAAAGGGGATAGATTAAGAGATAAAGAGAAAGGCAAGGGTTGAAAAGTAGAGGATGGAGAGGGGAAAGGTAAAAGGGGATGAGAGACACAGAGAGACAAAGACAGAAGAAGAGACAGACAGAGAGGAGGGGGAGAGGGAGAGGGAGAGAGACAGAGACAGAGAGAGGCAAAGACAGAGGAAGAGATGGAGAGGGAGAGGGAGAGGGAGAGAGGGAAAGAGAGACAGACAGACAGACAGACAGAGACAGAGACAGAGACGGAGATTCTGGAGTAAAGTGGAACTGAGAGAAGCCTTGGGGAAGGAAGCCTGTGGTTAAGGTCTATGGACTAGCAATTCTAGGGAACTAAGTTTGAGGGGTGACGCCCTTGGGCACTGAGGTCACGACTTAGCTGCAACCACCTCCCTCTGTTTGCTCTCTTCCCCCTCCCAGCATATTGTGTTGCAGCCCCCTTGGGCTGCCCCCAGCACTGCCCCACCCCTCCACCATCTGCTATCTTGGCTCCCACCACACCCCCTCCCCACTGCCGCTTCCCTCTCCTCCTCCCTCTTCGAATTAAATTTCATCCTAATGAAAAGGAAGCTAGGAGGTGGGGAAGTGCTTGAGATGTTGAGGCTGTAGTGATCGTGAGAATAAGTGTGTAAGACTGAGTCTGTGGTCCCCCTTAATGTCAATGTCTTCTTGCCTCTGTTGATTATCTCCAATATATCGCGTTTATTGCTTGCTTGTATATACTTGTCTCCATGTTGTCTCCACCATTAGACTGTGAGCTTGAGAGCAGGGACTGGTTCTGGGTGGGGGTGTTTTGAGGGGCTTTTTTGTCTTTCAGTATAATGCCTGGCACATAGTAGGTGCCTAATAAATGTTCATTGACGGACTTAAAATGAGCCCCTGTTGTTGTTCGTCCTTCATTTTAGAAGATGGTCAATGACATCACAAGTAATCTCTTGATTTGCGTGACTTGGATTTAAGCAAGGCAGCATTTTGAAAAGCCATCAACCTCACTCCCCTTCTTGAGTCATCAAAGTCCAGGATTATGTAAAAGAAAGGAAATGAGTGTGACTGTGAGTCTTAGACACACACACACACACACACACAAGGCATATGCAAGTATTTGTGAGCATGAGTGATAAGGCTCATAGACTGACAGCTCACATAGAACTCCGAGTTTACCTATCAAACCCCTTCTTTTTCCAGTTGGGGAAATGAGGTTCCAAGAAGCAGTGATTTGTCTAAGGCCACACAGATAGTTGGTGGCAGAAATCAGACTGACTTCACATGCAATCTGCCTCTCGATGAGCCTACACTGAAAAAGTGTGTGTGTGTGTGTGTGTGTGTGTGTGTGTGTATGTGTGTGTGTGTGTGTGTGTGTGTTGTGTCTCTGTATGGTGTGAATGCATATGACTCAGCCACTGGGGAAGCTCTAACTAGCAGATTCCATAGGCTCCTAGAGCTAGAGTTGGGAGGAAACCCAGAGGTCATTTAGTCTAATTCGCTTATTTTACAGATGAGGAACTCAGGCCCACA